>NC_083591.1:2936736-3034236 GCF_027579695.1 Neoarius graeffei | reverse complement strand
CCACACCTCCTTCACCAGGACAGCCAGGCACATTGACCACACCTCCATCACTGGGACAGCTGGCAAATTGACCACACCTCTGTCACTGGGACAGCCAGACACATTGACCACACCTCCTTCATTGGGACAGCCAGGCAAATTGACCACACCTCCATCACTGGGACAGCCGGCAAATTGACCACACCTCTATCACTGGGGAAGCCAAGCATATTGACCACACCTCCATCAGTGGGACAGCCAGGCACATTGGCCACACCTCCTTCACCAGGACAGCCAGGCACATTGACCACACCTCCATCACTGGGACAGCCGGCAAATTGACCACACCTCTGTCACTGGGACAGCCAGACACATTGACCACACCTCCTTCATCGGGACAGCCAGGCAAATTGACCACACCTCCATCACTGGGACAGCCAGGCACATTAGCCACAGCTCCTTCACCAGGACAGCCAGGCACATTGGCCACACCTCCATCACTGGGATAGCCAGGCACATTGACCACACATCCTTCACTGGGACACACAAGCACATTGACCACACCTTCATCACCGGGACAGCCAAGCACACTGACCACACCTTCATCACCGGGACAGCCAAGCACACTGACCACACCTCCATTACTTTGACTGAAAGTACATCAGCTGCACCTCTTTTACCAGGACTGAAGGCACAGAACCCACACCCACAGTGACTTATAGAGACAGAGGCCACGCCTTCTTCACAATGACTTAAGGGGACAGAGGCCACGCCTCCTTCCCAGTGACTGATAGTGACAGAAGCCACGCCTCCTTCTCTGGCTGAATACATTATGAAACAGAAGAAAGAACCATTTAATGTTATAAATACTGCACAGTTTCAGCGTAAACACTGAATATTAGTCATTTGTTCCACACAAGAAGGAAAATTAATCAAAACAGCATGAGCTCTTTTTCATTTCTGACGTCTTGACAAGTCATTTGCCGTGTGAGTCAGAAACATACGTACAAGCAAAATCTAACAACTATTACTTACATCACAACACCACATGACACTGATGAAACAAAAACATTTAAAGTGTCACAGAACCTGACTGTTAAATTAAACTTCCTGTAGAGCTGTGATCAAATTGTTGCGATGGGCGTGGCCTAATATTCTAAAGTAGTCTGATGTACAGTACATCCATCTCTTTCTGAGCCACTTCTCACATGCTACATAATAGCAACATGCTCATTTAGCACAGTAGCTACATTTACTATGTTAGCTTTCTCATACTAGGTTATCTGTGGTTAATAGTTTAGCACTCACTGACTTACTAAGTTAGCTTTTGCTCATTTGCTTAGCTTTTATTTACTAAGTTAGCGTTTGTTTAATAGATTCGGACTCACTGACTCACTCACTATGTTAGGTTTCGCTCACTAACTAGGTTAGCTTTGGTTAATAGGTTCGGACTCACTGACTCACTCACTATGTTAGGTTTCGCTCACTAACTAGGTTAGCTTTGGTTAATAGTTTAGCTTGTAGGTTAGTTTCACGAAGGTATCTTGGGCTACATTAGAACTCACTCACTTGGTTACTGACTAGGTTTTCTTTTTTTATTTTCACTTTCATTGGCTGAGCTTTTGCTTGCTAGGTTAACTTTGGTTAATGGATTAGTGTTCACTCGCTTGTTAGTGTCCTCTCTTGTGATTAGTGTTGCTACGTTATCATGGGACAGCAGTGGCGGCTGGTAGTCTTTCAAACGGGAGGCCGGTCGGTTACGATATTTCCAGATTTTAAAAGAAAAAACACATCAATTTTGCCCATACTCTTGCCTCTGATCTGGCTGATTGTTGGCAGGGTCACAAACTGAAAATTAACAGGTTCTTTTGGCCCATTAGCCTACTGTCCAATATACATGATGATGGTGTTGGGGAGGGGTATATTTTAACATTTTATATTTTAAAATTGTGGCATGTTGTTTAAAAATTGACCTCAGCTGTGTTTTTGTTTAAAAATGTTTTCCAAATTGTAGCTGTGTTTAATTCATATCCAGAAAAACATATATTCCAATATAATATACTCAGCATAAACATTTTAAATAGATTCTATATTTTTGGTCCATCCATGACATATTACTAAAGTAGCCTATTTACTGTTGTTGATGTGGGTCACTTACTGTTAGCCAATTCACTTTCTCGTACCAGGAGAGCTGAAAGGAACGAGTATTATTCCCGACCTTTTTCACCAAGTCAATTTGAGGCGTTGGTCTACCCTGCTCTTTAATTTTAATTTTTTCGTCGAAAGGAAGACTGGCAAATGGCTTCGCCAAAATTAAATCAGCAATGCTTGGCATCTGTGCGCAGCTTTCTTGCTAGCTGACTAGCCCCCTCAAGTTCAAGTTCAGTCAATCAAATAAACGAAATTTCTGGAACTAAGATAGCAAACTTGACAACACTATATTTACACTTTATTTACAATGAAAATATATACAAACTAAAAAAGCTGGTAGAAACCGTATGTAATGAATGAAATCGAAATGTAAGCCGATCTCTTACAATACACCACAGCGCTTGCGAATCCGCATGGGACTGAACTGATGTTGCCAGATACTGCTGACGTTATCCAGCCCAAAATATGTTCAAAACCCGCCAAAATGCACTTAAAATTGCCCAATTGGGCGGGAAACCGCCCAATCTGGCAACACTGTCCGTTGCCTGTCTATAGTTGAAACAAGCTGTCAATCAAAGAAAATATCCGGCCGCTTTCACCAATCACCAGTCTCCTCGCGGAAACTGCCATGTCCCTCCCATGTGAGGCTCGGAGTCCGTGGGCGGGCATTTTTGCAGTATTTGTCCAATAATCATCTTGCATTTTGAGATTGACAAGCACATAGCTCTCAATCCACTGAGGCTGGGCTGCATCGCGCTGTCACGAGGGGGAAAAACTCACGCACACATTAGGCGAACTGGGGAAAGTTATAACGGAATGATTTCGCACTGTAGTTGGGTTGAGCACATATATTTCTATGATTCTGGATCTGAAATAGCAATGTTATAAGGTCGGCTATAACATAAGCCTAGCGCAATTCATCCTACACGATGTTCGTCATTTTTAGAGGAGGCTGAGCCTCCCTCGTTGTCTTAGAGCAATCGCCCGTGTGGGACAGCCATGTGGAGTACATGACTAAGAAAATCACAAAAATGCAAGGTCTTTCAAAGCGTTCCAAGAAAGTTCTTTTGTTCAGAGCCAGGAAAACCTTTTTTGACACCCTGATCCAGCCCATCATGGACTATGGTGCAACCATCTGGGAAGAAACCTTCAAGAACCATGCAGATGCTATGCTTATGCTACAGAAGCGTGCTGCGAGAATCATCATGGATGTGGCATGGGATCATCCATCTGAAAGGAGCTTGATATTGTGTCATTCCGTACTTGAGTAAAAGGCATGAAATGCGCCTTAGTTAACGGTCTTGCTCCGGAATACCTCAGGAAAAGGTTTGTCAACTTTGCAGAGGTCAGTGGAAGGAACACTCAACATGCGAACACGAATGTTACCCTGTCACGTTTTTATCGCTCATTCAGTGCTACAACATTTGCATTCAGTGCTGCAAAACTGTGGAACTCACTTCCTTCACAAGCGTTCACAAGCGCCATCAGGACTGTTTTTCCGTGAAAACGATGCATCGATGGAAACAATCTGTAAAAAAGTTTTTGTTCGATTTTATGACAGGTTTTTTTTTTCTTCCTATTACTGTTGTTGTTTATTTCTTTTTCATTAACTGAGAGCCACATGTATATTATCTCTGGGATATCTTCTCCTATCTCTCAATAAAAATGTCATCTATCTATCTACAAGTCATAATGCTAATACTTTAACTAGCGAGCTGATTTTGAGTTGCTACTTTTCAAATGAACTAGCATGGGCTAGCATGGTGTAGCCCCATGAATATTCCTTCTGTTTTTCTCAAAGGTACTTTACTCCTTAAATAGATATTTAACATTAGCGTTAACTTCGACACCACTGTGAGCTCATCCTTACAGGTTCCTCTGTAGCTCTTTAAAAATCACCACCATCTAAGACTAATGAGGCGTTAAATTAGATTCGGACACAATCCTGCAGTGACCTTTTATCTTCCAGAATCTTCTACCATGGCCATAGTGAGCTTTGCCATTGCTAGCGGTGTCGTCATATCAGAGTGAGCCGAGGAAGTGCTTTGGCCAGCAGCTGCCTGTTGAATTTCATGAGCATGGAGGTGGCATCAAAATAAAAGCGCTGATGTCCTCACTGTATTTCTTTCTTTTTTTTTAATGAATCATCAGTGCAGAGGAGCTGCCTGTTACAGAGAACATGGAGAACCTCCACAGTGGTGGGCTGGAGTTACGAGAACTGTGTGATGGAAATCGTAAATATCGACCTCGGTTTGTCAGGAGAGTTGTTTTTGATCGTTCTTTCGAATTTGTGGCTTCGGTGCAATTAAGATTCTTTCCATTATCTCGATGTCTTTAATCTTTAATGAGCTGCTTGTAGCTACAGTATCCTGACTACATTTTCACCTTTAATGCAAGCTTGATTGAGCGTTACTGTAGATTAGCCCCGCCTACTTTGTAGCTAAAACAGAGAACAATTTGTAGTGTAAAAATTGTAGTGAACGATTTATTCCTAATTTGTATGACAGATTATGGCCATGTGTCATGGTGTGCTGTGAGAGGAAAATAATCAACGACGGTGGCGTGACGAGGCGGAGTTACTAGTTTATTTTCTTATCATCGCACGTTGATTCGGTTTAATTGAAAAGTGACTATTTGTACTTTTTATCTATTTAGAGTTATATTTAATACATAGGAAACAAGTTAGTCCCTGTTCTCACTTACATTATAGCAGCTATAAACGTCCATTCTCTCACTAGCCGAGCCTGTCTGTAAGTTTTGGCACCCTGCCGCTTATAGATTATATTTATTTGATGTATACATTATCATGATGTGTAGCAGTTCGAAATTCAAAATGACCGTGGTTAATTAATGTTTCATCAATGTCTAAAAGTATAATATTAGATTATTATTGTATTATCATTATGCTTAGACAACAGGCCACGCCCCTTAAGGACAGCATTTCAGAAACAGTGCATCAACATCAACATGATGGACACAGTTACGTTTTTAGTAATGAATAAACTTTAAGCATTAAAGCAATGCCTTGAGCTTTAGAGTTCACACTGAGGTGTGTGTGTGTTCTCATTTGTGTAGCTATTCTCCTTTCTTGTCTCTGTCACATGCAGCATTTCCACAATTTCATGAAAAAGAATTCCTTCAGCCTCGTGCCGCATTAACACACAGTCGACTTTGTTCCTCGCTGCCATGTTTCTGACAGTTCTCCTGAGGAACGTTCACATTGTGTACCCATTGTGAACGAGCATAGCCTTGGTCATACGGTATGTGTGTGTGCATGTGTTTGGAGACTCAAATGCTGCTTTGTGAATACCAAGGCTGTTCATTTGAGCTTTATCGAGAAGGTCCACTGATTCTGTGAATTTGAGATTAGACACGGCGTCCGAGGCTCAGAGGGAACAGACGCACAATGAAACACATCTGTGTATTTACACTGTCTTTTGTGAAAGATAAATACAGCACAGGATAAAGACAAAAGAGTAAAGGGAATGAAAGCAGACTGGAGTTTAATGTAAAGCATACAATAGAGCATTCTACATTTCAGAAAGAGTAAATATCAAAGCCCAGTGAAGGATGAAGACGTGCAGTATTCAGGATGAGTCTTTCTGAAGATCTGATTATACGCATCGCAAATTGTAATATCGCTTGAGGAAAGAAAAAAAATCAAACTTATCCAAAAGAGACAACGCGTGTTTAGACTCTGAACTTCGGCAGCATTTATTAAGGAATATGATAATCCAGATCAGGAAAAATGCCTGCTTTGGAGGTTGGGGTTATGAGGGTAGGGTGATGAGTCATGAAGCGAAACCATGAAATGCATAATTTTTGTATCACATCAGGGTCTGGAGTGTGTCATTCCCCTTCTACTGTTATTATTCTGTATTCCCAACCATAATAATGTTTAAGTTATTAATGAATGTTAAAGGCAGACTGACTTTCAGATTTTTCAAGTGTAGGTCATGAAAAGAATTTTCCCTGACACCCAATTATTTTTCTTTAGTGGACTGAAAGGTACTGAATTAGAATCACAGACTTCCAGTTTTATTCTGTTTTTTTTTTTTTTTTACTAGAACAATTAATGAATTTATCTCCACGTGGCCCTAAATTCTCCGCTATTTTTCCTGCTTCACCATGACCCAATTCAAGATACTACATCATGTATCACGTGGTGGGCTTTCCCCGTTCTTGAAAGGCATTGTGGGATACAAATTTGAAACAGGAGAGAAAAACGGAGGACGTGAGTGTGCGAATGAAACTTGAAAGACCGACTACAGTAACGGAAAGAAAGCGAGAAGAATTTAGAAGACGTTATGTTCTATACGAAGGAAAGGAAACGCAGGACCAAACTAATAAATATGGGCGCTCAGCGAGCACCTCGGTGTGATCAGCTGTTCGTTTAGCGACAGAATGATGGAACTGTCAGTGCACGCTCAAAGGTAAACCTGTAGATGGCAGTAATGCAACACTGTGGATGCCAGCTGCCGTAAAACCCAAAAGAAGAAGAAGAAGGTAAACCTGCGCATGCGCACACGGACTTCCTCTGTCTGCTTGACTGGGCCAAGTGAGCGATTTTATGCACATTATTTGCTTTAATCCCCTCAAATTAAATAACTTCCCAGCCACAGAATGGCCTGATATTTTGTGAGATATTACAGAAATAAACAGATATCACAATGACCACATTTCAGACGGAACTAAATTTCACCGATTTTATGAAATCGAAAGGCCGTCTCGCTTTAATAATATATTTAACGTTGTCGAACGTCTGAGGGACAAGTTAGTTCCTGTTCCCACTTCCATTAAAGCTGTGATAAACAGTTGACCTTCACCACAGCAGAGCTATGTTATGAGTTAAAAGCAGTTTCTATAATAGCATGCCTTAAGTGTTATTTTGCATGTATTATATATTACATACCGTCTCGTGTTTTCTATTTTCCCCTCCTCACTTATCATCATCCCTTTTATTAATTTACCCGTCTCGCATAAATAGTTCAAAAGATAAAATATGAATACAGTCCATAAACATAACCATACACAATACATAGTTAAACAGTGCAATGCAGCTGGAATGAAAAGTGAGAAGCGCAGCAGGACCATGCAGACGTGTGGATAACTTTCCTCACTCTGAGCATCAAGACTGAGATTAAAAACGGTGAAGCTCATCGAGTGAATCTCTCACCGTGAAGCCAGGACTGGATTTGCCTTTGTAGTTGTGGACGATCTGCACCACCTTGCCACGAGCGCAGTGACTCAAAGCCCTCGCTGTGGGAATCGATTTGTCCTTGCACTTCTTCTGCTTCTTTTCGTAGGTCAAAGCTTTTGGAACGTCATCGCAGGGATTTCTGAGAAGCTGCTTGTCACCTGATTTAAAAGAGTAGGTCTGTGCTGAAGGTCTGGTAGGTTTTGAGCGAGAGCATCTTGTTGGGTGTTAGCTGACATTGACCGGAGCTCAGTGCTGGAACGTTCAGCCTGGTGGTTAATGATCCGAATCGCTTTTACCGCTACACAGAGTTTTATAGGAAGAATGCGGCCTCTAAATGCCTCTGAAGACCTTTAAACGTTAAGACGATGTTCTTGTGTAGAGCCAGTTAAGATTACAAAGGACATCAGAGAGAGAGAGAAAGAGAGCGAGATAGAGTTTTAAAATAAATAATGAAATTATTTATGGAAGATTGGCTGAATGTCCTTGTAATATCAAGCAAGGGTTATGAGGTGATGAGTTGATGAGGACATTCTTAGTTACCTGATTCTTCCACAATTTTAACATGTTTAATGAGTCTCGATGAATGTGTTAAAAAAAAATACCAGAAAAAGAAAGAAAATGCTTTTGTGACCTTGGTCAAGAATAGAAAGAAATATAAAAAGATAAAACTATGATACATCATAGGAACATGACTGTCAGCATGACATTATGGGTAATGTAGGAACCTGAGAGGAACCTTTCTGTTGCCTGCTCAGATGCTTTTCTGCTCATCACGGTTGTAAAGAGTGATTATATAAGTCACTATATCCTTCCTGGAGGATGGATATAGAGCACAGAACTGTCACACACTCACTTGATGATAAACTGTGGGTGGTAAAAGAGAGCAACTGGACTTGCTTGAAGATTCTTGAAGACGTTTCACCTCTCATCCGAAAGGCTTCTTCAGTTCTGTCTGACTAAAGTGGGGTTTACATTAGACCGTATCAGCGGATCATCAGATTAACGTTTTTAAAACGATTAACATGCACACAGCAACGCCAATACACGATTCGCCTGGGCATCCTGTGCTCCAAATCACTCCGCCCTGAACAGCGAGTGCCCTCTGGAGGGTGCGCACTCCGGCCCTGCGCAGCTCACAGAGCGCGCGAGTGAAGTGCACGAGCAGTGATTCGGGGCTGAGCCGCTGTGTGTGTGATCTCAGTGCATATCAGGCATGCGCGTCACTTACCACTTGCAAGTGGAAGGATGGCAAGCCTAAAGACAATCATAACTACACAATGGGCAGTATTTGCATCAGTATTTGCAGTATTTTCATACTTTTATACTCTTTAATAAAAGGTGATACAAGGCGGAAGTCCGCGCCGTTTTTCAGCAGTCGCATCACATGACCAACGCCAGCAAATCAGGAAGGTGGATGTCACAGTGATGTTGTCCAATGAGAAGCCAGCTAGAGCTCAGCACAGCGTATCCGCGTATTCTCAATGTTTACACAGCACCGGACCAGACACGATCTGGATTGAATATGTGGACACTGGCGGATTCCCGTTTCCAGGCGTTTTAATGTAAATGGACAGTGCATCCGCGAAGAAAACGAGACAGATACGGTCTAATGTAAACTTGGCCTAATAGGGAGTATCAGGTATTTATCCTCTCATGGATGAAAAGCAATCCAAAGGTGTCGTTGAATCCTCCTGTTGGTGTGGGTCACTGGGGGCTGGGTATGAACGGACTAGAGAGTCATTGGGATGATCACTGGGTTGTTGGTTCTCTCTGTCCTCCTGTGAGTCACTGAAAACAGCTGGGTTTTGGTGTGCATTCAGTGGTCTGGGAAGTGTGCCAAGGACTGCATTGTAGGTGGCTGATAAATGGTGTCTTAGACCCCCACCTCTGTTCAGTGAGGGCCGTTCCAGGTTGACAAAAATGGCTTCTTTAACTTCTCGCTCATACCAACGATCCTTTCTGACTAAAATGCACACGTTGCAATCCTGAAATGAGTGTCCTTTGTTTTTAAGATGAAGATAGACAGCAGAGTCCTGGCCTGAGGAACTGGCTCTCCTGTGCTGAGCCATGCGCCTGTGAAGCGGTTGTTTTGTTTCCCCAATATACAAGTCCATGCATTCCTCACTGCACTGAATGGCATACACTACGTTGTCCTGTTTTGTGTCTGGCTATTCTGTCCTTAGGGTGGACCAGTTTCTGCTTCAGGGTGTTGCTGGGTCTGAAATGTACCGGAATGTTGTGTTTGTAGAAGATCCTCCTGAGTTTCTCAGATAGACCAGAAATGTAGGGAATGACAATGTTCTTGCATTTGTTCCTGTTATCCTCCTTGTCCGTTATGTTCCTTTTTCTGCTCCTGAAAAAAGCTTAGTTGGGATACCCGCAGTTCTGAAGTGCTTTCTTGATGTGATTCTGTTCCTTCTCTTTTCCCTCTACCGTTGTAGGAATGTTCTGAGCCCTGTGTTGCAAGGCCCTAATGACCACCAATTTGTGTTCCAGTGGGTGGCGAGAGTCAAAGAGTAGGTACTGGTCTGTGTGTGTGGGTTTCCAGTAGACCTCGATGCTCAGGCTTCTGTTTTGTCTAATGTGTACATCACAATCCAAGAAGGCTAGATTATTCCCACTGACGTCCTCCCGAATGAAATTGATGTTGATATCCACTGCATTGATGTGCTTAGAGAAGGCTTCCACCTCATGGGTTTTGATTTTAACTCAGGTGTCATCCACATATCTGAACCAGTGGCTGGGAGCAACTCCTGAAAAAGTGGTGAAAGCTTTATGTTCCACTTCCTCCATATAAAGATTGGCCACAATAGGGGACACCGGTGAGCCCATGGTCCATACATACTTCTGTCTGTAGAAACTTTTATTAAACTGGAAATAAGTGGTAGTCAGGCAGAGGTCAAGCAGGGTGTAAATCTGGTCCATGGTGAGGTTCGTTCTATCCAGTAAGGTGCTGTCTTGAAGGAGTCATTTTCTAACAGAGTTGACTGCTTCTGCGGTGGGAATGCAGGTGAAAAGAGAAGTGACATCGTACAGTGGTGCTTGAAAGTTTGTGAACCCTTTAGAATTTTCTATATTTCTGCATAAATATGACCTAAAACATCATCAGATTTTCACACAAGTCCTAAAAGTAGATAAAGAGAACCCAGTTAAACAAATGAGACAAAAATATTATACTTGGTCATTTATTTACTGAGGAAAATTATCCAATATTACATATCTGTGAGTGGCAAAAGTATGTGAACCTTTGCTTTCAGTATCTGGTGTGACCCCCTTGTGCAGCAATAACTGCAACTAAACGTTTCCGGTAACTGTTGATCAGTCCTGCACACCGGCTTGGAGGAATTTTAGCCTGTTCCTCCGTACAGAACAGCTTCAACTCTGGGATGTTGGTGGGTTTCCTCACATGAACTGCTCGCTTCAGGTCCTTCCACAACATTTCAATTGGATTAAGGTCAGGACTTTGACTTGGCCATTCCAAAACATTAACTTTATTCTTCTTTAACCATTCTTTGGTCGAACGACTTGTGTGCTTAGGGTCGTTGTCTTGCTGCATGACCCACCTTCTCTTGAGATTCAGTTCATGGACAGATGTCCTGACATTTTCCTTTAGAATTCGCTGGTATAATTCAGAATTCATTGTTCCATCAGTGATGGCAAGCCGTCCTGGCCCAGATGCAGCAAAACAGGCCCAAACCATGATACTACCACCACCATGTTTCACAGATAGGATAAGGTTCTTATGCTGGAATGCAGTGTTTTCCTTCCTCCAAACATAATGCTTCTCATTTAAACCAAAAAGTTCTATTTTGGTCTCATCCGTCCACAAAACATCTTTCCAATAGCCTTCTGACTTGTCCACATGACCTTTAGCAAACTGCAGACGAGCAGCAATGTTCTTTTTGGAGAGCAGTGGCTTTCTCCTTGCAACCCTGCCATGCACACCATTGTTGTTCAGTGTTCTCCTGATGGTGGACTCATGAACATTAGCATTAGCCAATGTGAGAAAGGCCTTCAGTTGCTTAGAAGTTACTCTGGGGTCCTTTGTGACCTCACTGACTATTACATGCCTTGCTCTTGGAGTGATCTTTGTTGGTCGACCACTCCTGGGGAGGGTAACAATGGTCTCAAATCTCCTCCATTTGTACACAATCTGTCTGACTGTGGATTGGTGGAGTCCAAACTCTTTAGAGATGGTTTTGTAAGCTTTTCCAGCCTAATGAGCATCAACAATAATTTTTCTGAGGTCCTCAGAAATCTCCTTTGTTCGTGCCATGATGCACTTCCACAAACATGTGTTGTGAAGATCAGACTTTGATAGATCCCTGTTCTTTAAATAAAACAGGGTGCCCACTCGCACCTGATTGTCATCCCATTGATTGAAAACACCTGACTCTAATTTCACCTTCAAATTAACTGCTAATCCTAGAGGTTCACATACTTTTGCCACTCACAGATATGTAATATTAGATCATTTTCCTCAATAAATAAATGACCAAGTATAATATTTTTGTCTCATTTGTTTAACTGGGTTCTCTTTATCTACTTTTAGGACTTGTGTGAAAATCTGATGATGTTTTAGGTCATATTTATGCAGAAATATAGAAAATTCTAAAGGGTTCACAAACTTTCAAGCACCACTGTAGGAAACCATGGTTTCATCTGAGTCTAGTTTGAGGTCTGCAACTTTAGTAGCAAAATCTTGGGAGTTTTTGATGTGATGTGCCGTATTCCCAACAAGAGGAGCCAGGATGGTCGCTAGGTGTTTGGCAATGTTATAGGTGACAAGAGTTTCTACTGCTGATGATAGGTCTGAGTGGAGCTCCTTCCTTGTGAATCTTGGGGAGTCCGTATATGAGAGGAACGGCTTCCCCAGAGTACAATCTGTAGTACAGAGATCGGTTGATGGCTTGGTCCTTTTCTCGTTGTTGCAGGCAGCTAACAACTTTATTTTTGTAACAACTGGTGGGGTCCCGCCTCAAGGTTTCATAGGTGGTTATGTCGCTGAGGAGACTGGTCATCTTGGAGTGGTAGTCCACTGTGTTTAGCACCACTGTGCATCTCCCTTTGTCAGCAGGAAGGATGGTGATGTTCCGGTCTCTTTGAAGCAATGTAAGAGCCCTCCTTTCTTGGCTGGTGAGGTTGGGGGGGGGGTGCTTTCGCACTGGACAGAGCAGCTGATATCTTCAGTCTAAGTTGTTCTGCCTCTGTGTTGGTCAGATTGTTGTTTCTGATGGCTGACTCCGTGGCTGTGATGAGGTCTACCACTGGTATCCACTCTGGTGAAACTGCAAAGTTAAGTCCCTTTCTCTGGTTGGGTGAGTACCCTGTCAGATAAGTTTTTCACCCATTTCTCTTCTACTGTATGACCGGTTGTGTAGCCTGGTCAGATTTCTTCCTCCAAGTCAGCACTTCTGTCTTGCTGGTGGAGGTAGTTTTAGACAGCAATGTTTTGTGCATCTGTCGTTCCTTGCCTTTGGTACGTTGTGAAATCTGTTCCTTCTCAGCGAACTCAGAGACTCGTTCCAAAACTTCACTGGGAAGAAGTACTGTCAACTCTTCAAACATCAGTTCAGTCCTGTTCTGGAGAGCATCGATGGTGAAATGTATTTGTCTCACTCTCTCATTGAGAAGCTGCTTCTGGGCTTCTCGATGATGTTTTTTGTTTTTCGCACCATTCTTTCTGTGTAAACTCTAGAGTGTGTGCAAACCCCAGGAGGAGATCAGCAGTTTCTGAAATACTCAAAACTCATACTCATCTAGTTCAAACCAACACCCATACCACAGTGAAAGAAAGAAAGAAAGAAAGAAAGAAAGAAAGAAAGAAAGAAAGAAAGAAAGAAAGTCACACTTCACTGTGTGATCACAATTTTTCCCATTTTGATGTTTGAACATCATGAACATTAACTGAAGCTCTTGATTTGTGTCCGCATCATTTGATGCATCAAAGGATTGGCTGATGAGAGAACTGCATCAAACCACAGGTGGATGGACACTATGGGTGTTCCTAATAAAGTGGCCGGTGTGTATGTAAAACAGTCATAGTACAAGACTATTTTAGGATGTTGATGAAAGAAGTGACATTTTAATGATGACGATGTCAGAAGAGTCTCATCTCATCTCATTATCTCTAGCCGCTTTATCCTGTTCTACAGGGTCGCAGGCGAGCTGGAGCCTATCCCAGCTGACTACGGGCGAAAGGCGGGGTTCACCCTGGACAAGTCGCCAGCTCATCACAGGGCTGACACATAGACACAGACAACCATTCACACTCACATTCACACCTACGCTCAATTTAGAGTCACCAGTTAACCTAACCTGCATGTCTTTGGACTGTGGGGGAAACCGGAGCACCCGGAGGAAACCCACGCGGACACGGGGAGAACATGCAAACTCCGCACAGAAAGGCCCTCGCCGGCCACAGGGCTCGAACCCGGACCTTCTTGCTGTGAGGCGACAGCGCTAACCACTACACCACCGTGCCGCCCCGTCAGAAGAGTCTATGTGTAAGATTTCACTCATCATGATCTGGCTGTTGTGTTTTGTTTTGAATGATCAATGGCTTGATTCGTTTCATACAGATCTGGCAACCATGTGCAGCACAAAGGGGTCATGGTAGTTTGCAGAAAAATATCATGACACAGTGGAAATCTGAAATGAGCCTCTTGTCTCGGGTTGTCCGAGAGTTTTTTCCTGTCAAGCCAAGGTATAGCATCTCTATAGCGCGTGCCTGTGTGTGTGTGTGTGTGTGTGTGTGTGTGTGTGTGTGTGTGTGTGTGTGTGTGAGAAGTATTTTATATTCATAGGTACATTCCAACTTTTGACATCTTTTCCTTTTGTGCTAGAAAAGGACAGAAAGTCAAAATTTAAAACGTAGACAGCGGCCAGGGGCAGAGTCCCATTAACAAGCTGTCTGCACAAAACACCACAAAAAAGTGACGGTTCTGTCAAGTTCCTGAATTACAACTTTTCAAAGCTGGGAGTTTGAGAAGTTTAAGAGTTTGAGAACTTGAGACGATGGATGTGGCACATCAGGAGAAGAAAGGAAGTGAGTGATGAGAGGAAGAAGGAGACGATAACGGCAGAGGACAGAGAAGACACAGATAACACAGGACGGAGAAAAAAGGAAGCAGGTTTATTAGGATTCGTTTTGTTCTTTAAACCTGTCACGGAAAAAAAGGTTCTCATTGAATATCATTTTTAAGTTTTCATTTTGGGTCCCTGAATAAAAATATTTAAATTCTTTAAATTTATTCGTATTATTTTAGAAACTAAATAGTAAGAAAATATAATAATCACAGGTTCCTTCTGTGCTCTGTATTAGAGATTAAAGCGGGCCGGATCACGCCTCCCAGAATCCTCCGTGCTAAACATCGAGTTGCCATTTTAAATGCTAGCGATATTCCAAAAATAATGAGCAGCAATTTGGTGACATCGAAAGCCATTGATCTTGACTTGTAACATGAAACTGAAGATAGATTTTTTTTTTGGCAAATTCTTTCGACTGATCCATTCCGTTTTTCGGATAGTTATTCCATTGTAACGGACCAGAACCTCACAGGCGGCTGCGAAGGAAAGAAAAGATAACAGTGTATTTTTGTTCAAAGCTTCCATGTACAGCACATTGATGAAGAAAAAGTTCGAGATGGATTTCGAAGGGATCGCTAACAGTGAATCTAAAGAGAGCTAGCACAGTAGCGGCTACGTGATTTCAAAACACTGTGGCTCGTACGGTATGTACAGAGAAACAGTGATTTGGATGGTGGGAAGGGTGAGACGGCCACTTTAATACACACAAATACATTATTCAGACTGAACACATGAACATGTTCTAAATGGAAGTGAGTATAAATGCGAATAGGATGCGCTATTCTGTTTTAGTTTTCCAGAAACATTTCCAGAAAGGTTCTCGAGAAGACTGGATGTCTGGATCGGGACTGAGATCCTACGGGATTCGACAGAACAAACACCACGTTAACAGGATTAACATGAGCATTAAAATAAATATGCAGTACTGTGTAAAGTTTTAACATTCATTCACTGATTCATTCATCATTAGGAACTGCCTGGTCAGGATGACAGCAGTTTACTAATTAAATTATATTTGAGGGAAATCACCAATTTATTTCATTCGGAAAACATCGCAGCAAAAATAATACACGTGTGCGTGAGATTATTAAAAAAAAAAAAAAAACAAACAAAAAAAACCCTTTGTGACTGATTCTGAAATGGAGTGATGAAGCTGAGGATGAGGAACTGTCCGGGTTACAAGTCACACCCCATCCTCACATGTAAAAAGACAGATGGGAATTTTCTAGAGTTTTCCAGAGATTTCCAGAATGTTCCAGTGTTTCCAGGGGAATGTAAACTTCCACTCTGGGTTTAAATGTGTCATTGTATTACACTGATAGTCTGTCTATCCTGCCGCAAACCAAAAGCTCGATGTTTATTTTGAATTAATGGAGCTTTTAAAACTCCAGTAAATCCACATCTACTGTATATTAAACTCCACTCCGTAAACCTTCAATCCATCACTGTGATGTTAGCATCTAAATCAGCGCTGGACTACGTTACCCATCAGCCCCTGCACATCACATGACCTCATGTGCACCTGAGAGATGTTTATTTCTAATGAGCACGTGTATTTAAGCTCTGGATTTGGTTTGTCTCGTTCTCCTGGTGTTCGCATGTCATGGTCAGAGTTGCCTTATTGTTTGTTTTCATCATTCTAAACTTATTAATAAATCTCCTGCACTCGCGTCCTCCTCTTCCTCCTCCTCCTCCTCCTCCTCCTGAAAGCCCTGACTGCAGCATGTGTGCAAGCTTCCACTTTTTCTCCAACTCACCTTTTCCAAATGAAAGAATTAAAGCGTAAACAGTGAGAATGGAGTAAATCATATAGTCATTGATTGCTGTGATTTTCCTTGTCTCCTGTCTTGTGTTTCTGACCAACACACACTCACACACACTCAGAATGGCTTTTCTCTCCCCTGGGCCGAGACATCTTCCACTCCCGCACCAGGATTCTCAGCTCACTGGTCCGTACAGGCATCTGAAATGGCTGGATGGGTATTAACTCCTGTTTTACCCAAAACTCACCATAAAAATGCAGGAATTTTACCAGTGCAGGAGAAATGCAACTGGATTTCAGACAAACAACATCAGAAAGGCCGATAACACTGAAGTGAAATGAATCGTGTGGAAAAAAAAAATCAGCTCAAAAGTGTAAAAAAAAGAATCACATAAATGAATCATGAAATTTAAAAAAAAATCATTCAAGTGAAAATAAACGAATCGTCTATCAATATTGTGTTGAAAATAACATTACTGTTTTTTTTTAAATAATGTGAAAATTAATGAGTCGTGTTTAAAAAATAACCACATGGAAAAAAAATTGTGTAAAAATCACGTAAAAATATCAACCTTGTGTAAAGATCACTTGAAAGCAAATGGATTGTTCAGAAAGAAAAAAAAACACTCGATACTGTGTAAACTCCACTGCGAAAATAAATGAATCGTGTCAGAATCTCATCTCAGCTCATTATCTGTAGCCGCTTTATCCTGTTCTACAGGGTCGCAGGCAAGCTGGAGCCTATCCCAGCTGACTACGGGTGAAAGGCGGGGTTCACCCTGGACAAGTCGCCAGGTCATCACAGGGCTGACACATAGACACAGACAACCATTCACACTCACATTCACACCTACGCTCAATTTAGAGTCACCAGTTAACCTAACCTGCATGTCTTTGGACTGTGGGGGAAACCGGAGCACCCGGAGGAAACCCACACGGACACGGGGAGAACATGCAAACTCCACACAGAAAGGCCCTCGCCGACCCCGGGGCTCGAACCCGGACCTTCTTGCTGTGAGGCGACAGCGCTAACCACTACACCACCGTGCCGCCTGAAAATAACATGACTTTTTTTTTAAATAATGTGAAAATTAATGAGTCATGTTTAAAAAATAACCACATGGAAAAAAAATTGTGTAAAAATCACATGTAAAAATATCAACCTTGTGTAAAGATCACTTGAAAGCAAATGGATTGTTAAGAAAGAAAAAAAACACTCGATACTGTGTAAACTCCACTGCAAAAATAAATGAATCGTGTCAGAATCTCATGTGAAAACAAACGATTCATATGGGAATCACATGTGAAAATAAATGAATCTGTCAGTAAACCCGCTGAGAAGGAGCAAACTACAAACATGGACACTCCGGACTACAAATCCCAGAACACACAGCGCCCTCTGTCTCCTGTCTACTGAATCACAGCTGGCTCTCATTTCCTCAATCACCTGCCCCTCTATTTAAGCTCTCTTCTCAAACACACCATTGTGAAGTATTGTCCTGATCATTCAGTTCATAACAAGCCTTGTATCTTTCTGACTGCTGTTTACTTTCTGACCCTTGCTACTTTCTTCTTGTTTCTTGCTCTTTGTCATTCCTACATTACGTTGTTCGCCAATCGTCCGACCCTCACTAGTTTACCGACACTGATTCCAGTCCCTCAATTTGCCTTTGTTGTCTTTCTGCAATCTGTCTTCCTCCGCACATACATCTGTAATCTGTGCCTGCATTCTCATACAACCCCGATTCCAAAAAAGTTGGGACAAAGTACAAATTGTAAATAAAAACGGAATGCAATGATGTGGAAGTTTCAAAATTCCATATTTTATTCAGAATAGAACATAGATGACATATCAAATGTTTAAACTGAGAAAATGCATCATTTAAAGAGAAAAATTAGGTGATTTTAAATTTCATGACAACAACACATCTCAAAAAAGTTGGGACAAGGCCATGTTTCCCACTGTGAGACATCCCCTTTTCTCTTTACAACAGTCTGTAAACGTCTGGGGACTGAGGAGACAAGTTGCTCAAGTTTAGGGATAGGAATGTTAACCCATTCTTGTCTAATGTAGGATTCTAGTTGCTCAACTGTCTTAGGTCTTTTTTGTCGTATCTTCCGTTTTATGATGCGCCAAATGTTTTCTATGGGTGGAAGATCTGGACTGCAGGCTGGCCAGTTCAGTACCCGGACCCTTCTTCTACGCAGCCATGATGCTGTAATTGATGCAGTATGTGGTTTGGCATTGTCATGTTGGAAAATGCAAGGTCTTCCCTGAAAGAGACGTCGTCTGGATGGGAGCATATGTTGCTCTAGAACCTGGATATACCTTTCAGCATTGATGGTGTCTTTCCAGATGTGTAAGCTGCCCATGCCACACGCACTAATGCAACCCCATACCATCAGAGATGCAGGCTTCTGAACTGAGCGCTGATAACAACTCGGGTCGTCCTTCTCCTCTTTAGTCCGAATGACACGGCGTCCCTGATTTCCATAAAGAACTTCAAATTTTGATTCGTCTGACCACAGAACAGTTTTCCACTTTGCCACAGTCCATTTTAAATGAGCCTTGGCCCAGAGAAGACGTCTGCGCTTCTGGATCATGTTTAGATACGGCTTCTTCTTTGAACTATAGAGTTTTAGCTGGCAACGGCGGATGGCACGGTGAATTGTGTTCACAGATAATGTTCTCTGGAAATATTCCTGAGCCCATTTTGTGATTTCCAATACAGAAGCATGCCTGTATGTGATGCAGTGCCGTCTAAGGGCCCGAAGATCACGGGCACCCAGTATGGTTTTCCGGCCTTGACCCTTACGCACAGAGATTCTTCCAGATTCTCTGAATCTTTTGATGATATTATGCACTGTAGATGATGATATGTTCAAACTCTTTGCAATTTTACACTGTCGAACTCCTTTCTGATACTGATTTTCCATTGATTTCTCAAAATCCATTGATTTTGAGATTTGTAAATTATTGCATTCCGTTTTTATTTACAATTTGTACTTTGTCCCAACTTTTTTGGAATTGGGGTTGTAGAATCATGAAGGAATTGTGTGAAATAAATGACTTGTGTAGGAAACACGTGAAAATTAATGAATTGTGTAGGAATCACATGTGAAAACGAACCTTGTAGGAATCACATGAAAATTAATGAATCGTGTTGGAAGCATGTGAAAATAAATGAATCATGTGGGAATCAGGTGAAAATAAATGAATTGTGTAAAAGTTTAGATGACAAATGACCAGTTCATGGAAAAAAAATCACTTGATATTTTTGACATCTGTGTAAACATCACTGTCAGTAACAGCGCTGAAAACCTGAGTTCGTTGCAGCCTCCAAACATGGCCGCTCCGGACCACAACTCTCAAGAGCCACAGGGCCCTCATCTCCGGAATACTAATGAGGGCACATGTCTGTAATTAGTTAAGCACTACTTCCCTACAGTGCTGAGCGTAAATAAGTACACCCCCTTTGAAAAGTAACATTTTAAACAATCTCTCAATGAACACAAACAATTTCCAAAATGTTGACAAGACAAAGTTTAATATAACATC
This sequence comes from Neoarius graeffei, assembly GCF_027579695.1. Classification (NCBI taxonomy): domain Eukaryota; kingdom Metazoa; phylum Chordata; class Actinopteri; order Siluriformes; family Ariidae; genus Neoarius; species Neoarius graeffei. Next base: position 3,014,496 of record NC_083591.1, on the reverse strand, counting down.
TGTTTAACTTATAACGGGAAAGTAAGGTTAATAATATAACAAAGATTACACATTTTTCAGTTTTACTCAAATTAGGGTGGTGCAAAAATGAGTACACCCCACAACAAAAACTACTCCATCTAGTACTTTGTATGGCCTCCATGATTTTTAATGACAGCACCAAGTCTTCTAGGCATGGAATGAACAAGTTGGCGACATTTTGCAACATCAATCTTTTTCCATTCTTTAACAACGACCTCTTTTAGTGACCGGATGCTGGGTGGAGAGTGATGCTCAACTTGTCTCTTCAGAATTCCCCAAAGAAAATAAATTTTCTTTCCACCACAAAGGTGAAGGCTACAAGAAGATCAACAAAGCTTTAGTTATCAGTCAGAATACTGTAGCAAAAGTGGTACAAAAATGTAAGAAAGATGGAACTGCAACCATCTCACAGAGAAGTCCAGGTCATCCACGGAAGTTAACACCTCGACAGGAGCGTCTTCTGATGAGAAGGGTTGAAGAAAATCGGCATGCAAGTTCACTGCAGTTATCTAAAGAAGTAGAAAGCCAAACTGGGGTGACTATTTCCTGTGACGCAATACGGCGTACACTGCAGAGGAATGGCATGCATGGATGCTGTCCACGAAAGAAGACTCTCCTAAAGCCCAGGCACAAAAAAAGCCCACCTAGAGTTTGCCAGGGCCCATGCTGACAAAGATGAAGACTACTGGGACTCTATACTCTGGAATGATGAGACCAAGAGAAATGCTTTTGGAACTGATGGCTTCAAAACTGTATGGCATCACAAAGGTGAGGAATACAAAGAAAAATGCCTGGTGCCTACAGTGAAACATGGTGGTGGCAGTGTCCTTATGTGGGGCTGCATGAGTGCTGCTGGTGTCAGGGAGCTGCATTTCACTGACAGCATCATGAATTCACAGACGTATTGGTCTATACTGAAAGAGAAGATGCTACCATCACTCCGTGCCCTTGGTCGTCGTGCACTTTTCCAACATGACTAAACACACATCTAAGGCCACTGTTGGATTTCTGAAGAAGAACGGGGTGAAAGTGATTCAGTGGCCAAGTATGTCTCCTGATCTGAACCCAATCGAACACCTATGGGGAATTCTGAAGAGACAAGTTGAGCATCACTCTCCATCCAGCATCCAGTCACTAAAAGAGGTCGTTGTTGAAGAATGGAAAAAGATTGATGTTGCAAAATGTCGCCAACTTGTTCATTCCATGCCTAGAAGACTTGGTGCTGTCATTAAAAATCATGGAGGCCATACAAAGTACTAGATGTAGTAGTTTTTGTTGTGGGGTGTACTCATTTTTGCACCACCCTAATTTGAGTAAAACTGAAAAATGTGTAATCTAAGTTATATTATTAACCTTACTTTCCCGTTATAAGTTAAACAGATGTTATATTAAACTTTGTCTTGTCAACATTTTGGAAATTGTTTGTGTTCATTGAGATATTGTTTAAAATGTTACTTTTCAAAGGGGGTGCACTCATTTACGCTCAGCACTGTGTATAAGCTCAACAGTCCCAAGCACACCTCGTGAAGTATTGTTCTGTGTCTCTGTACCTGATCATACCAAGCTTTCTGATCTCGTGACTGACTTCGAATGCTGAGGCTTTTGTTTACATTTGTTTCCCGACTCTGTTTCCTCGCCTGCCCTCTGACATCCTGTTTGTTTCCTGCCTGACCCTTGCACATCCCTGACTACGACATCTGCCTGCTGATTCGGATTTGTTTACAGTTTGCGACGCACCCCCTTTCCTCTGCGCTTGCATCAGTAAGTGCCTGCACCCTGACAATCGCATCAAAATAACTGAATTATTTTTCAGAATCATGTGAAAATAAACCGATCCAGTGTAAAACGCGCATGAGTGAGTTTCACGACTCTTCTCCAAAAAAAGGCCCTCAAACCCGTTTGCCTGTAGTGTAAATATAAAACAAATCACAGGCCTCACTGGGACTTTAATTTTGGATATAAATATGAAATCTAGTCCTCTTAAAAAGAGCAAATGGAGTGATTTGCTTTTCACCTTGTTGAATTTGACAGCAACACAAATAACCAGCAGGATGCTTCATGTTACATATTAATTTAGGATCTTCAGAGCTGTTGACAAGCCTGGCTACGAAAAGGTCAGTCAGCACTTCAAACAAAGTGTATGTGAGATCAGGAACGCGTGAGCGAATGCGATGCATTTCTGATAAAAAAAAAACGAAAACAGGGCTTGAAGGACGACAGCGCTGACTGTGTCCTTCACTCGGATGGATGGATGGATGGATGCAGCCAGGTAGCAAATCTACAGCCCATGGAAATCTGATAATTGGCGCACAGTCCTTACTGACGATTGCATACGTTGGACAGGATCTCATTGCTGCTTCACTTTTTCTCAGACTTCAGGTTTTAGAATGTATTTATACAACCCCGAGTCCAGTAAAGTCAGGACACTGTGTTAAACATCAATAAAAGCCTGTAGGTCCCTTCAGCATTAATGGAGCCTTCGCAGATGTGTAAGTTAGCTCTGCTTTTGAACTTGTGTTGGTAAAAATCTGGACGGTTCTTTTCCTCTTTATCCCAGTGGACATGACGCCTATGATTTCCAAAAGCTATCCGAAATGTGGACTCGTCGGACCACGGCACACTTTTCAGTCTTGCGTCTCAGATGAACTCAGGCCCGGAGAATTCTGCGATATTTCTGGATGTAGTTGATTATATGGCTTTCTCTTTGCAGGGTCGATGCAGCGACAGACTGCATTTACCGACAACGGTTTTCCAAAGTGTTCCCAAGCCCATGTCTTTTATTCAGTCATGTCAGTTTTTAATGCAGTGCTGCCTGAGGGGTCAAAGGTCACGGATGTTCAGTGTTCGTTTTCAGCCCCTTGCATGCAAAGAGTTCTTTGGATTCTCTGAATCTTTTGATGATATTACAGATTATCAATGGTGAAATCCTAAAATTCCTTGTGACTGTACATTGAGCAATGTTGTTCTGAAACTGTTGGACCATTCACCCATGCACAAAGTGTTGAACCACGCCCCATCCTTGCTTGTGAGTTGCCAATTACCAATGATCATGTTTACCTGGAAAATGTTCCAAACAGTTGGCTTTCTTTACTCATTCCACAACTTTCCAAGTCTTTCATTGCTCCTGTCCCAACATTTTTGGAATGTTTTGCAGGCATCAGATTCAGAATGAGTTCTGTAATCAGCCGATCCCTCGACAGCAGCACGATGCATCAAATCACGCAGATACAAATCTAGAGCTTCAGTTAATCTTCACGATGTTCAAACATCAGAACGGGAAAAATTGTGATCTCACAGTGAAGTCTGACTTTCTCTCGCTGTGGTATGGGTGTTGGTTTGAGCCAGATGAGTGTGAGGTTTGAGTATTTCAGAACCTGCTGATCTCCTCCTGGGGTTTTCACACACAGCAGTGAGTGAGTGAGCGACAGTTCTGTGGGTGGAAACAAACGCCGTGTTGATAAAAGAGGCTCAGAGGGAAATTAGTAGAGCAGGTTAAGCAAACCATCGTGCACTTTGTGATATAAGCATGAAATTTGGCATGATTGTTGCTTATAGGTCACTTTTTCAGAAAAAAGTGCTAGCCACGAAAAAAATTCAATATGGCGGCCATTTTTCAAGATGGCCGCCAGACGCATCCTCGTTTCATGTTTTTGTTAAGAAAACACAGAGTAAATTGTTATATAAACATGAAATTTGGCAATAATGTTCTGTGTAGGTCATGTTATCAGTTAAAAGTGCTAGCCCTCCAGAAAATTCAATATGGCGGCCATTTTTCAAGATGGCCGCCAGACGCGTATCCATTTTGTGGCTTTGTTAAAAAGCCACAGTGCATATTGTCATATGAACCTGAAATTTGGCAATAATGTTCTGTGTAGGTCATGTTTTCAGTTGAAAGTGCTAACAGACCAAAACATTCAATATGGCAGCCATTTTTCAAGATGGCTGCCAGACGCACATCCCCGTTGTGTGGTTGTGCTCATGTGTGCCCCTAAAATGGACTGCTATTGCCGGGATGGCAATGAGCTGTCATTGCTTACAAAATATCCCAAATGGCTTGCGAACCACACAGCCTCTGGCAGTCAAGTGTCCACCCTAGCCTTCCAGAGCTGGCAGGGGTGATTTTGCAGATAGAGGTGGTGCGAAAGGTGGGTATCTGGCGCCTCAAAACCAGTTGCTCTTGGCAGAAGAAACTGAGTAATGGCACTAACTGGAAGGGGATGAGGAGGACGAGTAATGGCACTTACTGGAACAGGACTATGAGGACGCCGAGTAATGGCACATCTTCTGGCAGTTCATAGGGCGTAAGAAGAGAGTGTATGTCGCTCACTACCAGGGCACACTGGTGACAGACACTGCTGTGAAACTCAGCATGGGGTTTAATGTCAGCTAAACATTGAGTTAGTATCCCAAATGCAAGTGCTCGAAGGCTGGAATAGGGTGTACTCCACTGTGCAGTTGCCCTTGTGAGATTTTTAAGCAAGGAACAGTGACTGAACTTTGGGCCTAGCCATGCTGGCGATGGCAAAGTAATCCAAATTCAAATGGTCTACCAAACTTCACTTTTGACAGTGGTACATATCCATTCATAAATCAGAGCTGGCAAACCATTTTTATGGTAGGGGGCATTGTCTACCTAAAACTGTGTAATTGGGTGCTGGGGGAGGGGGGATAGCAGTTCAGGGATAAAAGATAGATCTCAGCAATGGATATTTTTGTCAATGTCATAGATTTGACCAAGTTATTTTTCACTGTTGAGCATTAGCACTATTTCCATTCACTTGTTTTTCTCTGAAAGGCCTATGAGCATGCTGGAAAATCATGTGACCAATTCATTTGGGACTATTTGATGGAAGGATCAATCAGCAAGAAACAACTCTTGGAGCTTAGGAAAGATATGGGAATTTTCCCAAAAAAGCATTGGAATGTAAGGGTTTCACAAGATTATCCACTGTGAAAAATAGGCTTTTCATCATGCCAGATTGGCTAATTGTGCAATCATTCTGTTTTTCTGCATGTAATTCAGTATTATAATAGCAATAAATCAAAAATGTTTCATTGAATTCATCTTTTGTACTTTGACACCAGAGCAAGACCACTAACAGGGGATTTTTTGGTGACCATCTTGAAAAAATGGCCGCCATATTGAATTTTTTTGGGGGCTAGCACTTTTAGCTGATAACATGACCTACACAGAACATTATTGGCAAATTTCATGTTCATATCTATTGCACTGTGTTTTTTTTTAGCAAAACCACAAAACAGGGACACGTCTGGCGGCCATCTTGAAAAAATGGCCGCCATATTGAATTTTTTTCATGGCTAGCACTTTTTTCTGAAAAAGTGACCTATCAGCAACAATCGTGCCAAGTTTCATGCTTATATCACAAAGTGCACGATTTGGAGCAAAATCTGCCTTAACCTGCTCCACTAAATGGACAGATTCATGGTTCAAGCTTTTTTGCCAGGAAGGCTATAGTAACTCATATAATCACTCTTTACAACCGTGGTGAGCAGAAAAGCATCTCAGCATGCAACAGCAAACAGAACACATTGGGTTCCACTCCTGCAGCCAAGAACAGGGGGCTTAGAACCAACAACACATTCCACTTAAAGTTGCCGGTGAGTGTATTTGCAAAATATATATATATAAAGTTCTTCAGTTTGACCATTAAATAGGTGATCCAAATCATCTTTGCACTGTATGCAATAGAATATACCGTAGGTCAAAAAGAATTTGCTAATCCGTGAATTCTGCTTTTATTTCCCTTTCACACCACAATCCAACTTTTCTTTTTTTTTTTTTTTTTGGACTTGGGGTTGTAATGGGAATCTAAAATTCATCATATCCACATAGTCCATAGGACTTCAGTCTTAAATTACCCTCCAGATCGGAGACCAGCGCAGCCCAAATGTGTCTGAACACGGCGATGACTCACGGTGAAAAACGAGCGACCAGAGGCGCGAGCGGCCAAGATGGTGAAGTGTTAATAATAATGAATAAAGTCATAAAAAGACAATTTGTTCACACTGTCTCTCTGTAGGCTTGAAAATGACTGTCCTAATATCTTCTTCGTACACCACGACGGCACTGCTGAAATCTGGATTTGACTGAAAAACTGCTGTTGGTTCATTGTCATTCACAGTTTTACACTGACACAGATATTTTAGCTTTTCTTTGCCCCGTGTTTTTGTTTTTTGTTTTTTTTTCTGAATACTCGATTATGATTGGTCAGATACAGCATTCTATGGTCTGTTATTTCTGTATTACAGCCTGTTGCTATCAACCACATCATTAGCAGAAGCAAAAAAAAAAAAAATCATTTTTAGATCAATGCTTTTTTACACTGGGGTGTAATAAGCAGGATAACGTACAATGAGTCGGTCATTACAGCAAAATAAACCCTGAGCGGATGGTGCAGGACCTCGATGCGAAGCTGTACATTATCCCTTATTATATAGTAACAGCTGATGTGCAGGCTGAAGCTCGATGTGAAAATAAATGTATTAAGGACGTGTGTAATTTATTTGTGGAAGTTTTCTGTCAGGAGACGTTTCTTTAACATTAATGGAAGGAGTCTCCAGTGTCAGCAGGCTGGTGAGGGAATGACTGTTTACAGCTCAGTAAGAACATGAACATAACACGTAATTACAAAGCGAGAATATGTATGATGATGTGCCACTCTTTATTTATGTAAAGATCCAATAAACACTGTCAATATCCAGAGCATTGGTCAGGGAATAATAAATGAGCATAAATATATCAAACTTTGGGGGGAAAAAAAAGGTGAGGGTCTAAACCAGGAAAAACACAACACAGAAATAAAGAAAACAAGGCTCGGATTTGACAACATCAGTGCATGATGCGATTGGCAAGACTTTGTGATGAGACAAAGACACAGGAAGATAGAAACATAAACTAATCAAGAACTAACACGAAGCAGGTGCACACAGTCCGGTAACACAAGAATCACAAGACCAGAAGCATAAGGGTGGAATTTATGACAAGTATAACAATGTTTATTTTATCCACATTCACTGGATATGAGCAATTGCGCACTCTGATTGACTACTCTATTACTAGGATATCAGCTCATACAACCCCGATTCCAAAAAAATTGGGACAACGTACAAATTGTAAATAAAAATGGAATGCAATGATGTGGAAGTTTCAAAATTCCATATTTTATTCAGAATAGAACATAGATGACATATCAAATGTTTAAACTGAGAAAATGTATCATTTAAAGAGAAAAATTAGGTGATTTTAAATTTCATGACAACAACACATCTCAAAAAAGTTGGGACAAGGCCATGTTTCCCACTGTGAGACATCCCCTTTTCTCTTTACAACAGTCTGTAAACGTCTGGGGACTGAGGAGACAAGTTGCTCAAGTTTAGGGATAGGAATGTTAACCCATTCTTGTCTAATGTAGGATTCTAGTTGCTCAACTGTCTTAGGTCTTTTTTGTCGTATCTTCCGTTTTATGATGCGCCAAATGTTTTCTATGGGTGAAAGATCTGGACTGCGGGCTGGCCAGTTCAGTACCCGGACCCTTCTTCTACGCAGCCATGATGCTGTAATTGATGCAGTATGTGGTTTGGCATTGTCATGTTGGAAAATGCAAGGTCTTCCCTGAAAGAGACGTCGTCTGGATGGGAGCATATGTTGCTCTAGAACCTGGATATACCTTTCAGCATTGATGGTGTCTTTCCAGATGTGTAAGCTGCCCATGCCACACGCACTAATGCAACCCCATACCATCAGAGATGCAGGCTTCTGAACTGAGCGCCGATAACAACTCGGGTCGTCCTTCTCCTCTTTAGTCCGAATGACACGGCGTCCCTGATTTCCATAAAGAACTTCAAATTTTGATTCATCTGACCACAGAACAGTTTTCCACTTTGCCACAGTCCATTTTAAATGAGCCTTGGCCCAGAGAAGATGTCTGAGCTTCTGGATCGTGTTTAGATACGGCTTCTTCTTTGAACTATAGAGTTTTAGCTGGCAACAGCAGATGGCACGGTGAATTGTGTTCACAGATAATGTTCTCTGGAAATATTCCTGAGCCCATTTTGTGATTTCCAATACAGAAGCATGCCTGTATGTGATGCAGTGCCGTCTAAGGGCCCGAAGATCACGGGCACCCAGTATGGTTTTCCGGCCTTGACCCTTACGCACAGAGATTCTTCCAGATTCTCTGAATCTTTTGATGATATTATGCACTGTAGATGATGATATGTTCAAACTCTTTGCAATTTTACACTGTCGAACTCCTTTCTGATATTGCTCCACTATTTGTCGGCGCAGAATTAGGGGGATTGGTGATCCTCTTCCCATCTTTACTTCTGAGAGCCGCTGCCACTCCAAGATGCTCTTTTTATACCCAGTCATGTTAATGACCTATTGCCAATTGACCTAATGAGTTGCAATTTGCTCCTCAAGCTGTTCCTTTTTTGTACCTTTAACTTTTCCAGCCTCTTATTGCCCCTGTCCCAACTTTTTTGAGATGTGTTGCTGTCATGAAATTTCAAATGAGCCAATATTTGGCATGAAATTTCAAAATGTCTCACTTTCGACATTTGATATGTTGTCTATGTTCTATTGTGAATACAATATCAGTTTTTGAGATTTGTAAATTATTGCATTCCGTTTTTATTTACAATTTGTACTTTGTCCCAACTTTTTTGGAATCGGGCTTGTATACCATGAGTAGAGATAAACAAAATGGTAGAGCATGTTGCTGAACCAACCGAGAATAAAATAAAAACTACTCGAAAACAAAACCCGAAAAATACAAAAAACAAGCAACAAAATATGGAATGAAAGTATTTGATCGTAAGAATGTCTCTTCTTTAAAAAAATACTTTTCAAGAATTATTATTATCACATTTTTCACAAATTGTTCCTGTCATTTCGCTGGTTTGTTTACATTCTAAGCAGAAATTATTTTGTCAGACATCCTGTCTAAAGTTTTTTTTTTATTTTATTTGTCGAATTTGCAAAAACAAAATAAAAATAAAAATGCTCTGTTTCTCAAAATCCAGTGAATGTGGATAGAAAAAAAAAACAGTTATTCCACTCAATCTCACCGTACGCGGATTATAGACATCTCGGTGCGACGCGCCTCGACTGCTATCAGCTCATGTACGACTCGATTTCATGGAATAACTGTTAAATATTAAAATGCACTTTCAGGATCTACCTGATCAGAGTTGAAGTGAGGTTTCAACGAGGCTATGACTTTAATTATATTTTGAGAAATAGAATCAACTAAATTTGATAGAAGGGCGGCATGGTGGTGTAGTGGTTAGCGCTGTCGCCTCACAGCAAGAAGGTCCGGGTTCGAGCCCCGTGGCCGGCGAGGGTCTTTCTGTGCGGAGTTTGCATGTCCTCCCCGTGTCCGCGTGGGTTTCCTCCGGGTGCTCCAGTTTCCCCCACAGTCCAAAGACATGCAGGTTAGGTTAACTGGTGACTCTAAATTGAGCGTAGGTGTGAATGTGAGTGTGAATGGTTGTCTGTGTCTATGTGTCAGCCCTGTGATGACCTGGCGACTTGTCCAGGGTGAACCCCGCCTTTCGCCCGTAGTCAGCTGGGATAGGCTCCAGCTCGCCTGTGACCCTGTAGAACAGGATAAAGCGGCTACAGATAATGAGATGAGATGAGAAATTTGATAGAAAACAAAAAGTTGAGGAACTGTTAAATGTTTCCAGTATAAGCCACGCCCACTCCAAATGCAGAAACAGATATGAATATTTAGAACACTAAACAATTCCAAACATTACATACCTACTATATACACTCACCGGCCACTTTAATAGGAACATGTTGTTGAGTCTAATATCCCTGTTCTTGGCTGCAGGAGTGGAACCCAATGTGTTCTCCTGTTTGCGGTTGCATGCTAAGATGCTTTTCTGCTCACCACGGTTGTAAAGCGTGATTATATGAGTTATTATATCCTTCCTGGAAAAAAAGCTTGAACAACCTCAAATCTGTCCATTTTCTGATCTCTGACCAGGGCCGGAGTGGGCCCTGTTTTCAGTCCGGGAGTTTAATTCACATTCAGGCCACTTTGAAATGGAGGAGGAATTTGAGTACATTCAAAAAGATAAAACAAATAACTGTTCTTTCACAATGCTTTTTATTTGGTTTAAATTCAGGTAAACTTCACTTCACTTTAACAATATAGGTTCTTGCGTGCATTTGAACCAATGCTTGTGCATTACATGCCGCATACGCCTCGAAAATAATGGCAAGTCAACAATGCTGGGTACTCAGCAACCGGCAGATAAAGCGTGAGGGTGCATTAGGCAACTCAAAAATGGTTAAATGAAATGTAGGCTAAAGCAAGTGTTCGATTCTGCTTAGAATATTGGCATACGCATACACCTCTTCTAAGTTATATATTTAACAACAATTATTTAACATCAAATATGACTTCTAGGCCTGTGTGTTCATAACCACAATGTGCGCACGCCTGTGGAAATGCACGGTGTGACAGCGAGATGAAATAGGCTGGTTGAGGAAATAACGCGCAGCAGCACATTTGGGACCTGTTCATCTAAAATTGTTAATAACTGGGATGTAAAGCAATGTTCGGTTCTTCTTAGAATTAAGACATACACCACATCTATACCGTGTAAATTGCGAGATTTCACACGACATCAAAAAGCTGAATTGACATCGCAAACGATCGACACATTATAGGCCCAGCATCGACTGATAAAATCGACAAACAGGGTTATCATACTCCATATCTTTCGTAACCTACCAGCTGGTCTTGAGAACATATCTGTCAATTTGGCACATTTTGCTGCCACCTCCTTCCTTTTTTTAAGCTTCGCCCTTTCGGTTCCACCTGGCCTCTTTCTGCCCTCCATCACTGACGCGCGCTGTTTCGCGCCAATGTTGTTTAAGTTCCCCGCAATACAGAGGAGGAGTCTTGGACCAAACCAACTGCAATAGAGGGGAGGGGAGAATTTCCTTATTTGGTAGCACCTATTTAATCTGCTGCGATGCTGTCGGCGTCTGGGCTGCCATGTGAAAATGCAGAGTGCAGTTGAATTGATGATTAATGCAAGAATAAGATCAGTGACCAAAATTAGTGAAAATTATTTTCCCCATGCTCCAAGCAGGCCACCATTGATGGTTTGGACCGGGGATGGTCCCGGCTAAATATAGGGCCACCCCGGCATTGTCTCTGACCCTCTCTTATCAACAAGGAGTTTGTTTCCACCCACAGAACTGTCGCTCGCTCACTCGATGATGTTTTTTGTTTTTCGTACCATTCTTTCTGTGTAAACTCTAGAGACTGTTGTGTGTAAAAACCCCAGGAGATCAGCAGTTTCTGAAAAACTCAGACCAGTCCATCTGGCTTGAACAAATACCCATACCACAGTGAAAGAAAGAAAGTCACACTTCACTGTGAGATCACAGTTTTTCCCGTTCTGATGTTTGAACATCGTGAACATTAACTGAAGCTCTTGATTTGGATCGGCTGATTAGAGAACCGCATCAAACCGAAAATGAATGAATGAATGAATTTATTTTATTTCGAACATGTATAAAAATGTATGTAACTATTTGTACATACAAAAGAAAGAAAATGAAAAAGTGACAAAAAAAGAATAAATAAAATAACCAAGAGCTAATACATTACAATACAACCGCACATTGTTCGAAAAAGGAGTGGAAAGAAGTACAATACTTTTAAAAGCAGGTGGATGTACCGGTATAGGTGTTCCTAATAAAGTGTCCAGTGACTGTACACACTTGTCAGTTGCTGTGTTTGTGTTTCTCAACCTGCACTATATCACTATATCCAGGTGGGTTTTTTCCCCCATTTATGATCATCATTGTTGGTTTGGACTGTTCGTTATCTGTTAATAAAACATGCCTCGACTTTGATGAGAGTTTGCATGAGGGCTGGTGTGTTGCCGCGGCCGTGTAATGTCGCATTATTACGTGTTTATCACCCAGCACGTCCTCGTTTGTTGTTGTATGTACAAAGGAATTAATCAATTCACAATTACAAGTGAATACTGCACTAAATCATGCTTTTGAAGTGAGATGCAAACACTCCGTGCGTCTTCCCCGGATGCTGTAATCTTTCACAGAGAGGCGGACAGCCAATATGGTGAAGTGCTAATAATAATAAATGCAGAATAAGAAAGCCAACCATCTGCTCTCTCTGTCTCTCTCTGTCTCTCTCTCTCTGGATTACATCTTCATTTTAAACATATCTGGTGGCAAAAAAAGAATCATCAGTCCATATTTTATGGCAAACGCAGGGATCAATTTGCTGATTCGCACCATTGCCATGTTGACTGTGTGCCAGATGCAGCGTATGTCACAGCTGTTGATGTTTTACACACTAATCCCTGCCTGCTAGCTTGATTTAGATTTTGAACTTGAGAGAGAGAGAGAGAGAGATGGAGATGTTGGCGCTTAATTGGAATCCACTTTAATCAGAGTTCCAGCGGTTTCAAGATTTAATCATGTGCTTGTTGAATCCCGGATTCTGATCGTTCAGAAGGTGATTACAGTAAGTGTCTAAAACAGCAGCTCTGACAGTAGGGCAGCTGCAAATCACAGGTTTAGTATATTAACGTGTTGATTGTGATACGTTATTGTTTCTATAGCAGCACAAGCACGTGTACAGTGGCTATTGAACATAAACATTAAAAATGTGTGTAATAAACTGTTTATAGCTGCTACAGGGCGGCACGGTGGTGTAGTGGTTAGCGCTGTCGCCTCACAGCAAGAAGGTCCGGGTTCGAGCCCCGGGGCCGGCGAGGGCCTTTCTGTGTGGAGTTTGCATGTTCTCCCCGTGTCCGCGTGGGTTTCCTCCGGGTGCTCCGGTTTCCCCCACAGTCCAAAGACATGCAGGTTAGGTTAACTGGTGACTCTAAATTGAGCGTAGGTGTGAATGTGAGTGTGAATGGTTGTCTGTGTCTATGTGTCAGCCCTGTGATGACCTGGCGACTTGTCCAGGGTGAACCCCGCCTTTCGCCCGTAGTCAGCTGGGATAGGCTCCAGCTTGCCTGCGACCCTGTAGAAGGATAAAGCGGCTACAGATAATGAGATGAGATGAGATAGCTGCTACAACATACAGTAATTAATGACCTTAACTCTTGTTCCAGCTTATTGTTGATTATTTTCCGACTACGGCATGACACGGAGTGTGTTATTCCTTATCTATAGTCGTCACAGTGACAAGTTTGCAGGATCTTAATTTACAATGATTTGATTTTTTTTTTAATCTAGCATGACCCAGCGTTGTTTGTTTCCGACCTAGTTATAACAGAATAAAAGCTGAAGAATATAAAGGAATTACATTCATTTGGTTGTAATCTCACAAGTGTGGGTGTGCTGTCAGCTCACTTCGTTTTGCTTACCTCTTAACTTTCTGCTTAGCCGCAAGCTCCTGGCTAACAATAGCCCCTTTTTCTTTAACTGAATGTGACAGAGCAGGTTCAGTGATTCAGCCAGCTGTGGCCTCCTGAAACGCCGAATGTTTATTCAGCAATAAGCAGCTTAGTCCTGTAACTACTCCAGACTGCTAATGCAGAGCGCCCTGAAGCACTTCCCTGTCATGCTCCGGCATAACAATGCACATCTTACGCATCGGCCTGAGAAAGACTGCTTACTCTGAGAAAACAGTTTATAAAACCAGACATATTAAATTCACACATTTCGTTTTATTGTGAAGAAGCTGCAGGACCCTGAGTTCAAACAATAGTCTTGTGATACCTTTGTTTGTTTTATTTATTTATTTTATTTTATTTTATTTTTTTGCATGCTTGCAGCAACAATTCCTTTCGACTTGAACAATCATGTACGGTAAATGCACTTTTACACACTTCCTGGAGTTTTATCTCCAGTTTTAACCATTGTTCATGTTTTTTTTCTGCTATAAAATTACACAAAGTAAATCCAAATCACATTCACAGCTAGAGTCCTGTACAGAAGTCTTAGGCACATGTAAAGAAATGCTGTAGCGCAAAAATGGCTTAAAAATAATGAAATTAAATGTTTCAACATTTAAAAAAATACTATAAACAATAATCAATAAGCCATAATAAATTAAACAAAGTCAATATTTGGTGTGAGATGATTTCATTTCCTTTCAAATAAAAACAAAGTTTGTATGGAAAAAGAAAGGGTGCCAAGACTTTTGCACAGTACTGTAGCTATAGTCCATAGCTGTGCATAACTGACTAGTGAGGTGAAATAATTAAATCTGAAATATACAGTGTGGGGGAAGCCATGGCCTAATCGTTAGAGAAGCCGCTTTGGGACCAAAAGGTTACCGGTTCAATTCCCTGGACCAGCAGGAATGGCTGAAGTGCCCTTGAGCAAAGTGCCGAACCCTTAACTGCTCCCCAGGCTGCTCTGGGTGTGTTGTACATCGCTCTGGATAACAGCGTCTGCTAAATACACCTGATGTAATCGGTCGTATCATGCGATGTAATGTGTCATGTCATGCTGTTATCGGAAAATAAGGAATGATGAGGTCCTGAAGTGTTTTATTCTTCTTCATACTCCTTCCATAAATGTTAAAAATATTATCAATCATTTTTTAAAAATAAATTCTGTGCATGTCGCGCGCCCACCGTACAATTCCCTGTAAACGAGCTGTTACTATAAAAATGATAATGTATTCGAATGAGCACATTAATATAAATCTGTGATTTACAACTGCACTCCTGTCAGAAATTTCATCAAAATGCAGAACTTGACAGCGCTGCGGTATAATGAGGTGTACCTGTAAGTCCGTTCTCCTGGGACGTTATGGTGTTCCTGTGGATGCTCAACACGAGCACTGTGACTGCTCGAGAACTGTCATCACTTGCTATTTGAAGCTGTCTAGCGATTAGCGAAACACATTTTCCTCCAAGGTATCTCACACATCACTGTAGATTTGCCTTGAAGAATTCTCACACCTTTAACTCGCTCTTAAAGGAATGGAAGGAACCACTACAAATGCATGCCGGTAAGCAGGCACTTATGAGCTGATCAGCATTTTTGAGTGATGTTTCCGCTCGTTATTCTTTTCCAACTATATTATGTAGATAATTACATTCTCCACAGAGAACTTTTGCCAACCTGTGCTGTATTTTCATATCTTAGTTCTGAACTTCAGCCCAGTATACCTTCATATGGTACACCAACATGGTTGAAGGGTTTTCTTGGATCAAATTATACTGCTGGAGAGAGTGTGGTCTTTTATATATATTTTACCCTGAGCCTCATTACCAGATTTTTTCCAGTGCTCATGATATGATAAACCATTTGCATAATCAGGCCATAAGCATCCTTGAGCCTGAAGCAGGCTTATTTTAGAGACTAATGCATTGCAAATAACTAATATATCACCCTCTGAACGCATTCTTGGGGTCTTGCTGAAAAGTTTCGATCGCTAAAGTTGCTTAATTTGTCCGTATTTTTAAAATTTCTCAATCCTCCCGTCACTAAATTCAATTATCCACAAGTTTGCTCAAATTCCATTCCTGTCAAAAATCCTTCCTATAAGATTACCTAATGCCCCGGTGGCCAAAAAGATACGCTTTACTGCTTCAAAGACAAAACCAAAATAGGACATTACACAAAAGACATCCAATTCTTTTCTCCTCTATACATATGAATGATCCAAACAGCCCAATAGATCATCCTGGACGTGTCCGGAAATCTGGAACGGGAATGTTCTGATCCATGTAATCTCCTCTTTCCTATAGGTGGAACACTGGGAAATTTCAAGCTGCCCTGAATCTTCATCAATGTCATCGAAGCACTGTGGCATATTGTCCCCCCGATTCAGTGATCATCTCCATCCAGCTCTCACAGTCGCTTAGTATTCCAAGCTGAAGGTGCACGTTGAAACGTTTCCAATGCTCACGGGGAACTGTGTGCTGCTGTTCCTCTGGTGTCTCCTGGACAAGAGCTTCGTTTCTCCAATGCACAGGTGGGGAAAGGAGCACCACGGGGCTCTGAGGGACCACCGGAGGCAAGGCATGGTGGGGATTCAGAGGGTCAAACGAGGATGGGTGTGGAACCAGTTCTTTGTCCTGGAGGAGTACATGGGATCTGAACCACAGTATGTCGGAAAGGTAAACTGCACATCCAAAGCTCTATATGAATAAAATCCATCTGATTTTTTTTTTCTTACTGGTACAAATAACCTTGGAATTATGCAGAACATGATGAAAAGAGCAATGATATCAGTGTAAGTGTATTATGTGGCTGAGAAAACATGTTTGGAAAACTGAGATCTTGTGTGGATGTGGGCTTTAAAAAATATATAAGCACACCCCCAACATCCCTTCACTCTGATCCCATTTCGGGTTTGTTTAGAATGGAAAATGAAATGAAACGTAGTTGGACATGGAATTAGCGACGTTCCAAGAGGAACGTCATATTATAACATATGCATGTTTTCATATGCATGAAAGCATGATAAACTGTTTGAATGGTGGTTTTACAGAACAAATCAAGTACGTAGATAGACCTCGGTAGTGCTAGCTAACTAGCTAAAGCCAGTAGTGATGCTTAGCAAAGAAAAAGAGGATAATGAAGACACCTATTGCCATCTTCATTCTGGCAGCAGACATTCCGATTGAATTTCTCAGAATACCCAGCAAATATCAGACCTGCCCTTCAGTCGTACTTCTACGTTCACCTATTTACCTTGACTCCACTCTCTATTTTGCAGATTTAGGTAGAAATGCCCCAACTTATATATGCATAAACACCAAAAATGGACAAGGAATATTATTTTTGCTCATATGAATGGCACAATAACTCAGACACTGTTGGTAAATCAGCTTGGTCATTTTTTTTTTTTTTTAAGTTCTTACACATACTACACTCAGAGCCTTACTGCACTCAGCTTGACTTTGCTTAAAGGATAAGAAACCACTGATTTTTATTTGTTGTGACAAATATGTCGATAAAGCCTGAATCTTTCAGCAGGTTCATATGCATCACTTCACCTCTGATGAAATAGATAGTTCTGATCTAAGACCTTTGCTTCTCTAACCTTTCTGCTTCTTCATTAAATCGGTTTCTCGAAACAATACGCCTTCTAATGAGAGTAAATCTGTGAATAATGGCTGGATCCTGATGCTGTTCCACAGGTCTTAAAAATAACCAATGTGTGGACGTTGGTGAAAATGCAAAGCCCCAAAAGAGAATTTTATTGGTCTGGGTTTGGTGATTGCTTACTGATTGATGTTGACCGCAGTGGTCTAATTGTCCATAAGGGATATGCTATTATCCATTGCTTATGGCAGGGTAACATGGTGGCATAACTTGTAGCCAGTGAGAGCATTGATTGTGCATTCAGTGTGAAGGCATTGGGTTAAAGGGATTTTATATTCTCTCAGATGTTCCAAATTGAATATCAAGGCTCAGTTGTTGAAAAAGCTGTACCTTAAGCTTAAATGGGATCACGCTTAAATTGAACCATCACGTTAGGTCTAGTGGAGTCATGTCAGGGCGGACAAGGGATTGCCGTGCCATATTGTTCACGTCAGAGCTGTGACAGCTGGGTTATCAAGTCCTCCTTCACATTAAGAGAAGAAGCCATGGCCCTCAACTAATGATTTAATTTAACTCAAAGAAAGCTGGCGGCAAAACAACATCAAGCTTCACCTGATAGGCTTAAATAAGCTTCATCCTCCTTTTACCTGGTTAAAAGAGAATCAGATGGAACATTCCAGTTTCAGTGGTGAAAGAGGCGGTCAGCGCTCATGGATTCGTTTTATAACTTGGCTGTAGATCAAAAGATTGGAAAGTTGAATGAGGCAATGACTTTGAGGTGTGAAGGAAAACTTTGAACACTCTCTCTGGTACTTAAAGTGATCTTCACACTGCAGGACCTGGGCACAAAGACTTCAGAGCTGTTTCCATTGATAAAAGGGAAGAATATGAGCGTATAGGGTATGGAAGCACTATGAAGCATTTTAACAGCCAGATCTCACTTTAAATTAATAGCCATAATGGTACATAATCAACACACCAGGACAAGTAGCCAGGCAATCTTTTCAGAATCAAACTTTTGAAGCACTGATGAAACTGAGAAAAATCAAATCCAGAGCAAAGCCACCATGGACTGTACGTGACTCTTCTGATTGCAACACTTTGAAGGAGAAGAAGAAGAATAGAAAGATCTCTAGAGGAAGTAAAGATGCAGGTCAGGCTCAAATCACACATGTTGAAACATTTGGTCATGACTTCCTGACTTCTTGTTGACATCACAAATGCAGTGAGCTACAACAGAAACTTGTAGATAATAATCGCAGACTCATTTATACAAAGTAAAAAAAAAAAAAGAGGAGAGTTGGATCATTTGAGTCAGCACTGTATTGTAAAGCACTGCCAGGGTTCTCCAGAAAATCTGAACTAGCCGGCTAAAAAAAAGTTGTAGGTGGCTAATGCTAATGTGCTCATGCTAGGGGGGTCTGGGGGCATGCCCCGCCAGAAAAATTTGAAATTTACATACCTTCTGGTGCATTCTCAGCTAATAAATTACTAACCATTTCCCTGTAAAATACTTGCAAAATATGTATGGAAATATGTGGTCATGTGGTCTGGCTCGGTCAATCAGAGCATGAGAATTGATTAACAAATATGGCATTGGTTCCAGTGATGACCTGAATCAAGGACAATTTCATGGTGAAATAATTGGATTTGCAGCAAATTATGGGCAGCGGAGATGATATAAATCACTTGAACATTGAAAAGCAAGGTTTTATTTTTGTTTTCTGGGACTGAGTAGCCCGTGCAGACTGTCTGTGTAGGTGGAGAAAACCAGCAGTTGCTGGCGCTGGACATCTCTGCACTGTCTAATTAGATCTTAAATCTAAAAGTCGAATGGTGGAACTTGCAAGATGTATATTCCACTGAAAGGTGGATGCTCACCACATCCCTGTGGACATTTTGCTTCTTGTTTCTATAAGATGGTGTTCCTGATTGGCTGGTAAACAGGAAATGCATCATTCTTTGCAACTTTATGCACTACTATACTATTTATGAAGTACCTCACTTGTCTGTGCTCCATACCACATTACTGGAAATTCCTCTCAGTGTATGATTTAGGAGCAACTTTACACTCTGAATTACAGTCAAGCTTACGTTCGACTGGCACAGCAGTCTGCTGGTCAAGACCCAAGTCAAGCTGGTTGAGCTGGTAGCCCTGCCTTGGTGCATTGCTTTACTTGTGTCAGTACATTCAATTTGAAATGTATATTCTCAATGTGGATGCATACGCAAGATCTATAGTGACTGCACTATAGATCACTAATAATAAGCTTCTTCAGCTTATTATTTCTCAAAATAATGAGAAGTTATGATTTTCTAATCTCCTTCGTGTTGTACTGTTTCTTTGAAACCATTTGTCCTGAATGCTGCTTTTGTAGCAGTAATTCTGCAGGTTTAAACCAGTTTGACCAACTGCAAGCTGGCCTAGCGGTAAGCGTGTCCACCTCTCGATTGAGAGATCATGAGTTCTACTCATGGTCGGGTCATATCAAAGACCATCATAGAAATGGTACCTACTGCAGTCTGGCAAGGCATGCTGTGATATAGATGTGAGTAGGGAGTCAAACTCTCGCGGTTACCAGAGGACCCGCCCCCCACTGTAACCCTAGCTGTATTGGCAAGATGCTGAGGGCTGTAGAAGTGGAGCTCAGCGCCACCCAGTGTGCCTTTAGGGCTTGGTTAGTACTGGGATGGGAGACTGCCTGGGAAGACCAGGCCCTGGCATGGGAAGGAGTTTGACCAAGTCTACCAGGTACCTGCTCAAAAAAACGAGCTGAATAATTTAGTAAACACATTTCCATAGAACTCAGATTTGCTGTATGTTGAAACTTCTAATTGCTTTGAAGCTATTAATGTTTCAAGCATTCATCTTCATTAAATGGTTCAAACACTAATCCCCAAGTAATCCCCACTGAACCCTATGTAATTTACAATGCACATAAGACGTTACAATGGCATTTTAAAGATCTTTTCACTCCAGTTCTTCTTATTTAAAGGGCATATTTTAAGCAATCCAAAGTTTAGAAGAAGCAGAGTTGAACTGTGAAATATGAAACACGATCAAAGGTGGCAGCTTGATGTGATCCATTTTCAGCAATCTGAGCATTTTATATAAAGTGAGAAGGGAATGGCATGAGGAACAAGTGAAAAAAAAATAACTGAAACACTATTATAACTGAAAATCATTTAAATTGTGCATTTAACAGAAATTCAGCTTGACAAAAACTCAACAGGGAGAAACCTTGAAAATAATCGAGACCCTGGATGCTGAAATTACATTTCTGGTCATTTAATTTTATTGATATTCTCTTTAAAGGTTCATTCAATACCAGTGAGTCAAACTATGGACTAAGATTGGTCAGAAGGTGTTGATTGATTTTCTATAACAGCAGCTCTGACAGTAGTATTAATGCATTCATTCTAATACATCATTGTTTCTATGGTAACGGCTCATTCACAGGGACTTGTAGGGTGGTGGACTCTCAACATAAAAATTTAATGAAGTTTTCTGTCAGGAAATGCTGATTTGTTGTTGATGAAGGAGTCTCCAGTGTCAGCAGTTTGTAACAGTCAGAGGTAAAACAGTGAATTTAAAGTTTCATAACAGACTGGTGAGCGAACGATTGTTAAATGATGATCCACAACATTACGCTCCCTGGCCACTTTATTAGAACACCCCTACACCCACCTGCAGTTTTCTGCAGTTCTGTAATCAGCCGATCCCTCGACAGCAGCACGATGCATCAAATCCCACAGATACAAATCAAGAGCTTCAGTTAATGTTCATGATGTTCAAACATCAGAATGGGAAACATTGTGATCTCACAGTGAAGTGTGACTTTCTTTCTTTCTTTCTTTCTTTCTTTCTTTCTTTCTTTCTTTCTTTCTTTCTTTCTTTCTTTCTTTCACTGTGGTATGGGTGTTGGTTTGAGCCAGATGAGTATGAGGTTTGAGTATTTCAGAAACTGCTGATCTCCTCCTGGGGTTTTCACACACAACAGTCTGTAGAGTTTACACAGAATGGTGCGTAAAACAAAAAACATCATCGAGTGAGTGAGTGACAGTTCTGTGGGTGGAAACAAACGCTATGTTGATAAGAGAGGGTCAGAGATCAGAACATGGACAGAGTTGAGGTGGTTCGAGCTTTTTTTGCCAGGAAGGATATAGTAACTCACAGGGTGCGATTTGTCAAAAAACCAGAAGGGGGGATGGTTTGTTTTTTTTTAATCATGAAACGTCACAAAATTAAGGTAACAATAGGCTAACAGCTCAATAACATCCGATGATATCAAATGAATAACACTAAATGAAAACGAACACTAAACCAGAGATAGTAAATTCATCTTCCTATCTCTCTGACTAAATACACGAACACTAACACACAACAAAGTTCACATTGCTTGTCGCGTTGCTGTGATGTTTCTCTCCCTCCGGATTAAATGGACAGTGACTCGAAAATCACTAAAATACATGAATACTAAATGAACAGTTTGCTCTGATGGCGCAGTTCATGTGGCCTTTTCTGCTTTCCCGTCGGTGCGCTATCCGCCGCGTTTCGCCCTTCTTTAATCCACATTTCTGCGAATTTCTCAGCAGGGAAGGAACGCACGTCTGGCCCATTGACAGCGAGGAAAAGAAGGCTGTCAGTGTGGATACATTCATTCTGTTGCGCTCATCAGTAAGGATGTGATTCATGGCGCTAAATCCACGTTCACACTCTGGATATTGTTATTATCTACAATGTATCTATTTGCTGGGGACGTTCGTGAACATCAAAGCTGCCACTTTGGGTCATTTTGAAAGTGAGTGCAATGTAGACCATAGAAAACTGTGTCACAACATGCCTGTCATGTCAACTTTTTTTTTTTGGTTTGTTTGTTTTATTGACGGGGTTGTCCCCGAGGATTTTTTTTCAGCAGAGATAAAAACCAGAGGGGGGGATGATCCCCACCATCCCCCCCAGCAAATCGCACCCAGGTAACTCATATAATCACTCTTTACAACCGTGGTGAGCAGAAAAGCATCTCAGCATGCAACAGCAAACAGAAGAACCCATCGGGTTCCACTCGTGCAGCCAAGAACAGGGATCTTAGAATCAACAACACGTTCCTATTAAAATGGCTGAGAGTGTAAATGTAACTGTTACACCTAATTGTTGATTATTTTTCTCTAACAGCATGACAAAGTTTTTTTTTTTTTATTCCTTATGTATGAAGGCAAACAGTGACCTGACATTCTGGTATTAATTTATTTTTGATCATGTGAAAAAAAAATGTTGGAGAATTTGTTTCAGATTGCATGGAGAAAAACTTTCAGGCTTGTGCTTTTGGGTACAGAGTGCTTTAAGAGTGTGATTATACTGCACAGCATGTGCAATTAAGTCATCGGTAAATTTACCCCATGCTGGGAGTCAGAGGAAGACTGGCAGTGGTGCTAGCTCAGTGATTAAGGTTCTGTTATAGTGATTGAAATGATGTATATTCAAATCGCAAGACTGCCAGAAAAAAGTATAATTGTACGCTGTAAATGCAGTACGCTTATTATGTTTATTATTATTAGCAATTACAGCCTTATCCTGAATTACCCCACATCAATTTTGAATTCTGATTAAAAGTCAATCTAAAAAATATCTATTTTTTTTATTAAATCACAGGTTTACAGTATATTAATGTGCTCATTCTAATACCTTATAGTTTCTATAGTAACAGCTCATTCATAGAGACTTGTACAGCAGATTCTCCACATAAACGAATGAAAAATCGCTGTCATGGTGCCACTTTCTGTAAGGAGTTGTTGAGTTGAGATTTATGGAAAGAGTCTCCAGTGTCAGCACTTTGTAACAGGTAAAGCTGTAACTTTAAGTTTTCTGACCTCTTCAGGTCAGACGAGTTTCTTTGTGGTTTCTTGGTAACATGACAAACTGTGTTTCTTTTTTTTTTTGTCTTATTAACTTTAAGAAAGAGAATAAAGAGAGTCTTATCCATCAGGGTGACAGGGGAAGCTGGAGCCAATCCCAGCTGCCTTCATGTGAAAGGCAAGACCCTGAGAAGGTCTCCAAACTGTCTAAGGGCTCCACAGAGACGAACAACAACCATCACACTCACATTCACACATCTGGGGGATTTAGAGTAGCCAGTTGAACAAATCCACATCTTTGGACTGTCGGAGGAAATTGGAGCACCGGAGGAAACCCACACAGGCACATGGAGAACATGTAAATTCCATACAGTTGGCCACAAGGTGTGAACCCAGAACCTTTTTTGCTGTGGGATGATAGTGCTACCATACCACGGCACTACCATACTGCCCTGTGATAAACCAAAACATTTTTAAAAAATGTTAAAAGCTGTGCATCATTGCGCTTTATGGACTTAATGTGTTTATTGTTAATCAGTTTATTGGCTGTTGATGAGATTTGTTCAGATTTGAGTCTTTGACCAAAGAGTCTTTGACACTACTACACTGAGAGAAAACATTGTTCTTTGGATACCTGTCTGTTGCTGTCCTCATAGTTGAGGGTCAGTGATCCAGGAAGCTATCAACTAGCTTCCCCGAATACTTTTGGATGATTATAGCATGCCAGAGGGACCCAAATCCTCATCTGGTGGTGGGTACACATACACGCCTATGGGCAATTTAGAGTAGCCAATTGATCTAATCCATGTCTTTGGACAGTGGGGGAAACCCATGCAGACACGAGGAGAACATGCAAACTCCACACAGAAAGGGCCCTGTTGGCCACTGGGCTCGAACCCAGAATTTTCTTGATGTGAGGAGACAGTGCTCACAACTGTGCTGCCCACTCTTTGGATAAGTTAATTGTTTTTTTTTCCCTATTCTTTCTACTTGGCACCATTCTGCTAGGGTAAAGGTCCTAGATTGAACCTTTTTTTTTCCTGAGGGCGGACTGCATCCACAGTCAAATATTCAATACACTCCAACTTGCTCTGATTGAGATGTGAGAAATTAGAACTGTTGATTCTAATTGCCCTAAAATTCAATAAACTGGGGTCGACAAGGACAGTATCGGCTGAACCAGACTAAAAATCGGGCTTTTAAAAAGTGAGGT
This sequence comes from Neoarius graeffei, assembly GCF_027579695.1. Taxonomy (NCBI): domain Eukaryota; kingdom Metazoa; phylum Chordata; class Actinopteri; order Siluriformes; family Ariidae; genus Neoarius; species Neoarius graeffei. Next base: position 2,990,368 of record NC_083591.1, on the reverse strand, counting down.
GATGAACTAACACTCATGCTGAGGATTAGCTGAATCAGGATAACCCTCAGCCTGACTTAAACACGTTGATCCTCGATTATGGAATATAAATGAAAAAGTGTGAGTAATTGCTTTCATATGAGGAGTAATCAGCCTTTTACACTAAGGATAGATTATCTCAGCGGGGCCATTTGTTCTCTCGGTGTGACCTTTAAAATTAAAATTCATCATGCCACCACCATTTAAGAGACTAAAGTGAGTACAACCTCAGAACATCTCACAAGAACACACTGGCAGTTGACATCCTCAGCAGTGCAAATGGAGATTGAATGAGGTCTGCTCTTTATTTGTAACCCAAACCTTAATGATGTCCTTTATAAAAGATTAACCGTATAAATAAAGCAGAACATTGAGCCTGCTTTATCCCCCTGTTATGACTCGAGGATTATCTTGTACCATAAAGCCAGCTCAGAGGGCTGAAATAATGAATTCTTTATTCAATAGTCCTTTATGCTTTATTGAATGGACCATTTTCATTAATTTGACATGGCTTGCATGGCAAAAAGGGGAATGTGGATGGATCTTTTAGCTTTGTCTATGGAAATATTTCCATATTGCACAGACAGTAAGATGTTTTTTTTTTTTCCAGTGTGAGATAGCTCAGTCCATTGCTGACTCAAAATTGCCCCTAGGTGTGAATGAGTAATGAGTAATGAGTGTGTGTGTGTGTGTGTGTGTGTGTCTGTCTGTCTGTCTGCCTGTCTGTCTGTCTGTGTGTGTGTGTGATGCCCTGTAATGGACTGGAATCCCATCTAGGACATGTTCACACCCAGAGTTACCATAGGCTCTGGATCCACCCTGATGAGTGCTGACTCTGGATGAATGCTAGAATCGACATTTTGGTCGTCTATACACATACAATGTGTACTGTCATTGTTCCATACAATGCAATAATGGAGTCTAAACTTTCTGAATTGAAAGGCAACATGATTGACAATTCAGATAAAACTTCTTTCTGACTGGTTGGACATAGTGGGTTCTGTTTTTAACTTTTGTTTCAAGTATGGAGCCATTTTATTAAAATGACTATGCCAAATATGACAAAATTGTTCTGAATTAAGAATGGCATGTGGTGGGTAGTGTGCTCACTTCACAGGTCTAGGGTATCTTGTTCGATCCTGATTTTTCATGTTCTACCCATTCCTGCAAGGGTTTCCTCAGGGTTCCTCAGTTTGTTCCTAACTCTTAAAAGCATTCAGATGGATGGATTGGCTGAAAGAGTGGGTGAGTGTGTGTGCATGGTTCTCTGTGCATCACATCTCACCCCCAGTAATCCTTGGATAGGGTTCTGGATCCAACATGACCAGGATAAACCCATTACTGCAAATGTATGAATGAATGTTTTTGGTAGTCTATGCACATGCTATATGTATGATCATTATTTCATACAATGAAACTTTCTGACCTTTCGAAATTGAAAAGCAACATGACTGGCATGTTTGTGAAGGCACTTGCTCTGGATTTGTTGGGTGTGGGTGTATGCTACAAAGCCTGAAGGTATTGTCAGAGCTTTACCAAATATTACAAAAGTGTCCTGAGTTAAGAGTCACTAACTTGCTCCTTTAAAATCATCTCCTCCTTGTGCTTGATGAGCCTTGGCTAGCTCATAAATCTGCTTACTCTTAGCTGTGAGCACTTTTTTGTCCTACTTCTCCCCATCGGCATAATGTGATCTCATTGTGAGTGTCTCATTATGATGAACCTTGCAGCTACACAGTGACCTGGATCGAGGAGATAACTTAGTGAAGTACACACTGTCTGGAGAAGGAGTTGGTTCCATTTTCACCATCGAACCTAGCACGGGAGACATCCATGCCTTGAGGAGTCTGGACCGTGAGGAGAAGCCATACTACACGCTCAGGGCACAGGCTGTGGATGTGTTCACAGGAAGAGCCCTCGAACCCGAGTCGACATTCATCATCAAGGTCCAGGACATCAATGACAATGAGCCCAAGTTCCTGGAGGGTCCATATGTGGCTAGCGTCCCTGAGATGTCACCTGTAGGTAAGCTGAGCTTCGTCACATCTGTATAAATCACAACCTGGCAAACTTGCCCCCCTAAAATGCATTAAAAAATTCCCAGATCCAGACTTTTTTTTTTTTACATTTCAGCTTGTTTACATTAAATTTAACTCCTACTGAAATATGACAAAACTTACTGAGAGATTGCTTTTCAGAAAAAAAAAAGTAAACAAAGTTTACAAGGTTCACTTCCTGAACACCACAGCTGCAATCTTTAAACAAGTTATGGCTCATTTGTGTCTTATTTATCCACACAATAAAAAGAGTCTTTTTTATTTATTTATGAGCAGAGTTTGTTAGCAGTTCATGAAGTTGCATTTTGTGGACTGTTAAAGCCACAAAAAGGGAAAGAAAAAATAAAGTGAGAAAAAAAGAGACTAAATATTCCATGCATTGCCCTATAGTCAAAATCAGAGCAACGAGTCGTAGTTTGGAAATTACTCTCAGTCTTGTTCCTCCTACACATAACCAGTGTTAGAGAATCTCATATAAAATACTTTAATGGTTTATTCCTTTGGGGTGCCACCGCATACTGAATGTACTACTATTTCGACTAATATTTTAATTTCCTTCTACAGCATGGCTTTTTTTTCACACAGCTACTTTGAAGGTCAAGGTCCTCTTCCTCCTACACACTGTGTGAAACCATGATATAGATTAATTGCCTTTCCTTTGAGACTTTATTAAAAACTAGATTCAATTATTTGAAACAAAGTACTACATATACAGTGCCCTCCACTATTACCCCCCCCCCCCCCCCCACGATTAAAAAAGTGTGAGAAAAAAAATCCATCTTTTGGTGAAGTTGCATCATCTCGTCCTGAAAAAAAGTTAAATCCTTACCTTTAATTAAAACAAATATGTTCAGAGAAAAACAAATTCATCATTCAGAAATAACTAATTTCAACAAAACACAACATGAAGAGCAAATTCAGTGGAAACACAGAATATTCAAATTTTTGTTTTGTCAATTTTTTTGAAAAATATTGCTTCTATTTAGCACAAAACAGAAGTGGAAACTCAGTTCCTGTCCATAAACATTTATTTCAGTCGCATTTATAATGGAAAATAAAATTTAAGGCAGAGGCGAGTGATCTACAGTACATTTTGCTAAGTACAACCCCAATTCCAAAAAAGTTGGGACAAAGTACAAATTGTAAATAAAAACGGAATGCAATAATTTACAAATCTCAAAAACTGATATTGTATTCACAATAGAACATAGACAACATATCAAATGTCGAAAGTGAGACATTTTGAAAGTTCATGCCAAATATTGGCTCATTTGAAATTTCATGACAGCAACACATCTCAAAAAAGTTGGGACAGGGGCAATAAGAGGCTGGAAAAGTTAAAGGTACAAAAAGGAACAGCTGGAGGAGCAAATTGCAACTCATTAGGTCAATTTGCAATAGGTCATTAACATGACTGGGTATAAAAAGAGCATCTTGGAGTGGCAGCAGCTCTCAGAAGTAAAGATGGGAAGAGGATCACCAATCCCCCTAATTCTGCGCCGACAGTGTAAAATTGCAAAGAGTTTGAACATATCATCATCTACAGTGCATAATATCATCAAAAGATTCAGAGAATCTGGAAGAATCTCTGTGCGTAAGGGTCAAGGCCGGAAAACCATACTGGGTGCCCGTGATCTTCGGGCCCTTAGACGGCACTGCATCACATACAGGCATGCTTCTGTATTGAAAATCACAAAACAGGCTCAGGAATATTTCCAGAGAACATTATCTGTGAACACAATTCACCGTGCCATCCGCCGTTGCCATCTAAAACTCTATAGTTCAAAGAAGAAGCCGTATCTAAACACGATCCAGAAGCGCAGACGTCTTCTCTGGGCCAAGGCTCATTTAAAATGGACTGTGGCAAAGTGGAAAACTGTTCTGTGGTCAGACGAATCAAAATTTGAAGTTCTTTATGGAAATCAGGGACGCCATGTCATTTGACTAAAGAGGAGAAGGACGACCCAAGTTATCATCAGCGCTCAGTTCAGAAGCCTGCATCTCTGATGGTATGAGGTTGCATTAGTGCGTGTGGCATGGGCAGCTTACACATCTGGAAAGACACCATCAATGCTGAAAGGTATATCCAGGTTCTAGAGCAACATATGCTCCCATCCAGACGACGTTTCTTTCAGGGAAGACCTTGCATTTTCCAACATGACAATGCCAAACCACATACTGCATCAATTACAGCATCATGGCTGCGTAGAAGAAGGGTTCGGGTACTGAACTGGCCAGCCTGCAGTCCACATCTTTCACCCATAGAAAACATTTGGTGCATCATAAAACGGAAGATACGACAAAAAAGACCTAAGACAGTTGAGTAACTAGAATCCTACATTAGACAAGAATGGGTTAACATTCCTATCCCTAAACTTGAGCAACTTGTCTCCTCAGTCCCCAGACGTTTACAGACTGTTGTAAAGAGAAAAGGGGATGTCTCACAGTGGGAAACATGGCCTTGTCCCAACTTTTTTGAGATGTGTTGTTGTCATGAAATTTAAAAGCACCTAATTTCTCTTTAAATGATACATTTTCTCAGTTTAAACATTTGATATGTCATCTATGTTCTATTCTGAATAAAATATGGAATTTTGAAAATTACACATGATTGCATTCCGTTTTTATTTACAATTTGTACTTTGTCCCAACTTTTTTGGAATCGGGGTTGTAGTTTAGCATCCTGCTATAGGTCCTTGATTAAGGTATCAAACCTGACCTATTTTGTTAGCAAGTTTGCTAGCAAACCTGGCTAATAGTTGATTTAATTTTAATGCGAACAAGCAAAGGTTTGCAACATATAGATCAAATAAAATGGGGAAAATAAACATATTGGTTAAAAATATGGCAATATATTGTTTTATAGTATAAGTTTCTTTTGAACCATTAATTAGAGGACTGATTCTTCAAGACATCGTCTCATTGACCGCTCTGCAGCAACTGCTTGTGTCACTCTCTTTTGCAGAGAATTGACCCGGAGCTTCGTTATTGACCCACTTCCTCATTCCCCTGTGAGCAGTCCTCTGGCAACCGAGCTCTGTGTCTTATTGGTTCTATGCTCACTTTCAGTGTATTTTTGGTAACAATTTGTGAGTTTACTATTATAAGGTTCTGTCAGGGCAAAGAGATGTTTTCAGAATAGCAGCATCAACATTTTGATGTTCCAGCTCACAAAACTCTAATGTATCATCATTTACCTCTTAATGTATACATTTCTAAAGGCATACTGTACAGAATGTTATTATTCTGTAAGCTCAAATACAACACTATCTAGTTTTATAATACTCTATATCAAACTGTGCAAAAGTTTTGGCACCCTTTTTATACAAACTTTGCTCTAGATTTCTATTTTATGACTTCCACATTATCAAGTCAAAACATTACAAAAACATTTAGAGCTCCAAACATTTGTTTTCCAGCACAAAATTAAATGTGAGTCAAATTTATTTCTATAGCACTTTTAACAATAGACATTGTCACAAAGCAGCTTTACAGAATTTGAATGACTTTAAACATGAGCTAATTTTATCCCTAATCTATCCCCAATGATGAAGCCTGTGGCAACGGTGGCAAGGAAAAACTCCCTCAGATGACATGAGCAAGAAACCTAGAGAGGAACCAGACTCAAAAGGGAACCCAGACTCAAAAGGGAACCCAGACTCAAAAGGGAACCCATCCTCATTTGGGTGATAAGACAACATGATTATAACAGTTTTAGCATGAAGTCAGTTTCGTTGATGTTATAAACTCCTCATTGATGGAAACTTGAGTGCAAAACTGTTCATGACAACTGCAGTCCTAAAGTTAGCAAGACAACTGTAGTCCTCAGCCATAAAAGCATTACTGTAAGAGTCCAGAGCGTCCTCCAGGTGTGGCTTTCAACTGTCCACATGGGGCCGTCCTCCACAGGAGCGATGTGATGAGACTCCAACCAGACACAGGGCACCAGGATGGATCAGGCAGGTCCGAGGAGCAGAAGAGGTTCAGCATCTCGATCCCAGGACCGACATGTAACTCATAGGGACAGACAGAGTGGGGGGGGGGAGAAAAAGAGAGAGAGAAAACACAGGTTGTTAGGTATGTCCAGTGTCACCTGATAAATAAGAACAGTATACATTTTGCACCGAGTACAAGCAGGGACTCTGGCAAAACCAACTATGACAGCATAACTAAAAGGGGAGAGCCAGAAGGTAACACAGGCATGAGGGAGCCCCGGGACATAAAGCAGCAGCCACTACACCGTCAACAAACTCGAGTGAGCAAGCGAGTGGGGACTGACAGCATCCATACATCCCAGTTTACCAAAACACTCTGTCTGAGTACCCTCCAGATCTACTCCTTTACCTCATAAACACCATTAACACAAGGCTTGACTAAACAGATATGTCTTCAGCCAAGACTTAAACACTGAGACTGTGTCTGATTCCCGAACACTACTTGGAAGGCTGTTCCATAACTGTGGGGCTTTGGAAGAAAAGGTTCTGCCCCCTGATGTAGCCTTCACTATACGAGGTACCAACAGATAGAAAAAAAATATATATATATGAATTAATTAAAACAACAACAATGTCTGAGCAGCATATTCCATAAGAGATCACTTTTCAGATGAAAAAAGAAATCATAATGAAGGCTGCTGGGTTTTGGTGTAAAATGAAGAAGTGAGTGTGACAGTCAAAGTGTCCAGAAGAACTGGGGCTGGTTCTGGAAGATGCTCAGGAAAACCTACAGATCATTTCCACATAAAACTGACCTCACTGGACCTCAGACGGATTAAATGTATTTATTTATTTATTTATTTATTTTAAGTAAAGGGAATTTCGTCTCACACCAAATATTGCCTTTGTTTCAGTTATTATGGCTCACTGATTACTGTTTATCATTTTTTTAAATGTTGAAACATTTCATTTCATTACTTTTGAAGCCATTTTTGCTCTACAGAGTTTCTTTACATGTGCCTCTGACTTTTGCACAGGACGGTATATGTGTTTCTCATTAAGCCGTCCATTTAAATATGTAATTTAAAAAAATTGTTTAACTCTGTAAAGAATGACATGTTTAAGCATCCAAAGACCAAATTATGATCATCAGTGCTCTTCCGTGTGTTTTATTTTTTGCTGAAGGTATTCCCTCAGATCTAAACTGCAATAAATTTAATTTGCAAAATCTCAAGTTGTTCCCAAGGAAGATATTTTACCTTATTTTTTAAATCCTTTTTAAATATTTAATGAGACAGTCCTATTAAAATATGTTCTATTTATGTACATGTAACAGAAATACACAACACAGATGCTCTATTGATGGTTTTCATTTCCTTACACTCTGAACTGTGGGTAAATTTGCCATGAAACTCATAACAGTATAAATGACCCAAGGCTAAATTTCTGTAAACGGAATTGCAGTGAAAATTTTCTGTGTACAATCTTCCAAGCTCAACAAGTTAACGTTTTATATTAACAATATTTCAGAGAGCATGTCTACACGTTCCCAACTGGCAACACAATCTGTTAAAATACTGCTAAATAAGTATTAAACTGGGAAATCGCTGCGTTTCGAAGCACACACTTAACTGATATTAGGATTTCCATTGCAATTGTGTTTATTGAAATGCAGTTCGAAGTCCTGTTCAGGTGGAAAACCATTTCAGGACTTCATTCAGGACTCGTGTACTATAAATGAATACATACAAATACAAACTGATTGTTTTGGTGTATATTATACACGCTTGTTGTAGGGGGCGTGGCTGATCATGATTAGGTCATGTGACTATAACATGTCTGAAAACTGTATCTGTCCTTGGAAGTAAATAACTCAAAAAAAAAAACCATGAAGTATCATTTCACTCTTTTCCGTTTTAAACAAGTCTATATGTTCTACTGTTTTGCATTTTAAACACTTTCTGAAATGTCTTTATGCCAAAAAATGATCAAAGGCTCTTTTCCTGCAGAATATAATAGAATATTTACAACATGACGGTTCAGATGGGATAAACCTGGAGCTCAGTTTATTTCCACTGCTCATTAAAATACAAATAAATCATTCCAGATGTGGGAAAACACTGCAAAAAAAAAATCCCCCACAAAAATGATGAAAATCCCAGAGATCCTCGGCTATGTAATTACGCAAACCTCCTCTGTATGGAAAACTATTTGATTTTCAATCTGACTTTTATCTCATTTATGAATTTTCTCCTGAATTCAGGCAAATTTTCTAACATGGTTCAAGAGGCTGCTGAAAGGAATTGACTTTTTTATACATCGTCTTGAAGCAGATTGTTAAATATTAATTAAATAATAGACAGCAGTAGTTAAGGTTCTGGGTTACTGATCAGAAGGTTGCAGGTTCAACCCCCAGCACTGCCAAGCTGCCACTGTTGGGCCTTTGATCAAGGCCCTGAACCCTCCCTGCTCCCTGTATCCTCACTGACCTTGTGCTCTGACCCCAACTTCCTAACAAACTGGGATTTGTGAAGGAAATAATTTCACTGTTTTGTAATGTATACACGACATATAAAGTCTTCTTATTAATTTATTTAATTTAACAATAGGTGCTAATATTCAGAATGCATGTTTTAATTCCCCCTTAAACACCCAGGAGCAGTTTGTGGTACTGAATAATCACAGAATTACCAAATTATCAAATAATTCATCATAGCTACGTAACTGTGTCTGGTGAAAAATTTGGTAAGAATTTCATTTAAGATTTGATAAATTCACATTTTACTGAATCTACGTCATTTAACATTGATTAAATTGATTCATCGGTAAATAAAGTTTATGATTGTATGTTATATTATATTTTCATCTCATGTTAAAAAGTGTTATAATAAATTTACACTTAATTAAAATTTATGCTGTATATTACATCACTTGCAAACATATTAAAAAGTAATCTTTAATTATTAATGTACGTACAACATTACTTGCATATAGGATACATTTAACAGTTATTCCACAAAATCAAGTCGTACATGAGCAGATAACTGATGAGGCGCGTAGCACCGAGTTGTCTATAATCCGTGTACAATGAGATTGAGTGGAATAACTGTTTTATTCTGTCCACATTCACTGGATTTTGAGAAACAGAGCATTTTTATTTTTTGTAAACTCTTACACAAAATGTCTGACAAAATCATTTCCGCTTAGAATGTAAACAAACCGGCAAAATGACAGGAGCAATTTGTGAAAAATGTGATAATAATAATTATTATAAAATTAAAAAAAGATATGTTCCTACCATCAAACACTTTTATTCCATATTTCATTGCTTTTTAATTTTTTTTTTTGTATTTTTTGTGGTTTTGTTTTCAAGTAGAGTTTTTATTCCATCCTCGGTTGATTCAGCAACACGCGCCGCCATTTTGTTTTTCTCCACTCATGGTATATGAGCTGATAGCCTAGTAGTAGAGTAGCCAATCAGAGCATGCGATTGCTCATATCCAGTGAATGTGGATAGAATAATATAATATGTATTTCTACATTGTTTAGAAGTAGATTGTTAAATATTAAAGGACAGTTGTTAAGGCTGTGGGTTACTGATCAGAAGGTTGTAGGTTCAAGCCCCAGCACTGCCAAGCTGCCACTGTTGAGCCCTTGATATATATATATATCCCAGCTTCAATTTCAAGTGTCACCAATACCTGTTTCTCACAGTTTTAATTTTATTTCACGTATATGAAGTATTGGGATGAAACGTAAACCCAGAGATGAAGCAAACACTTTTTTTTTCTTTAAAACCAATTCGTCTGGTGCAGCTTAGTTTGCAATCTGGAGATGATTTTGCATCATGTGATCAGATGTAAAGTGTTTATCAGGGCTGATTACGCAGATGTTGAAGAAATACACAACATATTAACTTGTAAACGATTCCTAATGAACTTTTGTACGTATGTGTGTTTGTACAGGTGCGTATGTGATGCGAGTCACAGCCACCGATGCAGACGATCCCACTTACGGAAACAGCGCCCAGATCGTGTACAGTGTCCTACACGGGCAGCCTTACTTCTCTGTAGAACCCAAAACCGGTATGTGCATACCATTCTACTTCATTATATCATGAAAACAAGGCTGTCTATAATTAGGAAGTGTAATTATACTGTTTGCCTGCTTGATGTTAAAAAGCCGAGATGTGAGATGAAAAGCCTGCATGAGGTTTCTGGTAATTTTCCAACCTCCAAGTCTAGAAATAAACATTTCTCTTTTTTTCCCTTACGTCTCGCTTTGGCATTTTGTCGAGCTGCATTTTGTTTTCTGATCAAAAGGTTCTCCCTGTGAGAGAGAAACTATTACATTTGATTAGCCTTTAGCAGAATGTCAACCACTCACCTTTTACATTGCAGCCCTTAGGGACATTGATTAATGAAGAGCTATTAAAAAGCTGCATCTCTCCATCTCTGCTCAGCCATCAAAGGAAATTGAATTTGAGTAAACTGTAGCCTGAGTAACCGACTCGACCTGCTTTCTTTTTTTCATCCCTTCTGCGTCGGCCTTCGTGTGCTCAGGTGTGATAAGGATCGCGTTACCCAACATGGACCGGGAAATCAAAGAGTCGTACCAAGTCGTGATCCAGGCCAAAGATATGGGCGGACAGCTGGGGGGTCTGGCTGGAACCACCACCGTCAACATCACCCTCACTGACGTCAACGATAACCCACCGAGGTTTGCTAAAAGTACGTCACGTCATCAACAAAAAACTCCTGAAATACTTAAGGCAACACGCTACAGGTAGAGATTATGATTTTGTATCTTTAATCTGTCGTCTCTGACTCAGTCGTGTTCCCCAAACTCAGGAGATACTGCATATATCTTTCACTTGTTTTTTGTCCACTCACTTCTACTGTATTAACTCAAATGGTGAATGTTTAGCTCCACCCACTTCATGCTGTATGTCTTGAAAAAGCTTTAAGGTAAATGCCAAATTACATATGTGTCATCATAATATATACATATCAGTTTAATTTATAAATCTATGAAACCACACTTCATAGAGTGCACATGAAATCACGTTTTGTATTTTTTCCTCAAAATATATTTTTTGATAATTATCCAAATATATCAGTTTTTATATCAGTCCTTCCTCTGATTCAAAGGATCTTATACGTACACTACCGTTCAAAAGTTTGGGGTCACTTTGAAATGTCCTTATTTTTGAAAGAAAAGCACTGTTCTTTTCAATGAAGATGACTTTAAACTAATCAGAAATCCACTCTATACATTGCTAATGTGGTAAATGACTATTCTAGCTGCAAATGTGTGGTTTTTGGTGCAATATCTCCATAGGTGTATAGAGGCCCATTTCCAGCAACTCTCACTCCAGTGTTCTAATGGTACAATGTGTTTGCTCATTGCCTCAGAAGGCTAATGGATGATTAGAAAACCCTTGTACAATCATGTTAGCACAGCTGAAAACAGTTGAGCTCTTTAGAGAAGCTATAAAACTGACCTTCCTTTGAGCAGATTGAGTTTCTGGAGCATCACATTTGTGGGGTCGATTAAATGCTCAAAATGGCCAGAAAAATGTCTTGACTATATTTTCTATTCATTTTACAACTTATGGTGGGAAATAAAAGTGTGACTTTTCATGGAAAACACAAAATTGTCTGGGTGACCCCAAACTTTTGAACGGTAGTGTAGATTTCTGAAAATGTTAAAGTATTGGATTTGGATTTATTTTATACAAAAATGTGAAAAAAAAACCCGTCTTATAGCGCCTCATTCAATAATCAATTCAAATTTGCTTCATCCAAAGACTTGGTTTAATTTAATTGTATGAAATATACGATTTCACACCTGTTTATTTAGATTGAGCATCATTGGCAGAAATAAATGTCAGATTTTTTTTAATGCAAAAAAAAAGAATAATGTGAGGAAGAACAGGTGATTTATTGTCTTTTACAAATGACCCTGTAAGGACGTCCCTTAATGGCATTTTAAAGCTTATATTCATATTAATGAATTAAAAATAAATAAATAAATAAAAACAAAGGTTTCTCGTCCATGCAGCTTTACCTTTATGGACCATTGGTATTAGAAATTTCCAATAAGTGTTTAGTTGGAGTGCTCTGGGAGTTTCATTGGTGTCTTACACTCTAAAGGGATATTTATGGGTTATCCAATGCACTGTCAGAAATAGAGGTACAGTAGGAGTCCATTTCTGTCCCACAAGGTATTAGTGACACTATTGTACCCCCTAGGGCTCATTATTGGACCTCAAGGTGACTATGTGCACCTTTTAAGGGCCAAAAAGTTACATATATATTCCATAGTGCTATATAAAGGGTACACATAAGTACCGTAGAGGGTATTGAGCCACTGAAAAGCCATCGTACCACAAAAGGTACAATAATATATAGTACTTTATTTTCTGAGAGTGTAGAATATGCTCTGATTTCTCTGGGAATCTTAAAGCTAGACGGCCTTTCGATTTCATAAAATCGGTGAAATTTAGTTCCGTCTGAAATGTGGTGATTGTGATATCTGTTTATTTCTGTAATATCTCTCAAAATATCAGGCCATTCTGTGGCTGGGAAGTTATTTAATTTGAGGGGATTAAAGCAAATAATGTGCATGAACTCGCTCGCTTGGCGCAGTCAAGCAGACAGAGGAAGTCCGTGTGCGCATGCGCAGGTTTACCTTCTTCTTCTTCTTTTGGGTTTTACGGCAGCTGGCATCCACAGTGTTGCATTACTGCCATCTACAGGTTTCCCTTTGAGCGTGCACTGACAGTTCCATCATTCTGTCGCTAAACGAACAGCTGATCACACCGAGGTGCTCGCTGAGCGCCCATATTTATTAGTTTGGTCCTGCGTTTCCTTTCCTTCATATAGAACATAACGTCTTTTCTTCTCGCTTTCTGTTATTGTAGTCGGTCTTTCACGTTTCATTCGCACACTCACGTCCTCCATTTTTCTCTACTGTTTCAAATCTGTATCCCACAATGCCTTGCATGAACGGGGAAAGCCCACTACGTGGTGGTGCATGACATAGTATCTTGTATTGGGTCATGGTGAAGCAGGAAAAAATAGCGGAGAATTTAGGGCCATGTGGAGATTAATTTGTTAATTGTTCTATTTTAAAAAATAAAATAAAATTGGAAGTCTGTGATTCGAACTCTGTAGCTTTCAGTCCACTAAACAAAAATAATTGGATGTCAGGGAAAATTATTTTTATGACCTACACTTGAAAAATCTGAAAGGCAATCTAGCTGTAATGGAGTTTTCTGGATTACTCAGTGAAATATTTTTGCATGATCATTGGAATTTTGGACTATTGTGAGTTTTCTATGCAATTCTTACTGGAATTTTCTGGATTATCCACTGGAATATTGGAATATGGTCTGATTTATCTGGGTCTGGTTTTTATAGGTTATCCTTTGGAATGTGGTCGGATGTCTGTGGCGTTTTACTACCAGATGAAGTATATTTCAATTTCTAAGGAAGTACTATTGGACTTTTATGATGCTCATTAATAAATGTATGCTACTTAATTCAGAAAGCTGAGTGTGAGTCTCAAGGAATATAAGTTCAGGCTTTAATGTATGTGTTATGGGAATTTCATGCATGGCATCCTGACCCTATGGCTTTTAACTGGAGTTGTTGTTTTTTTTTTTCCTCCCCAAGAGTCCCAAAGCTAGTTTAGTTTTCCAAGACTGGCTGAATGGAGGTGTCATTAATTTCCCATATACGGTATACAGTGGTGCTTGAAAGTTTGTGAACCCTTTAGAATTTTCTATATTTCTGCATAAATATGACCTAAAACATCATCAGATTTTCACACAAGTCCTAAAAGTAGATAAAGAGAACCCAGTTAAACAAATGAGACAAAAATATTATACTTGGTCATTTATTTAGTGAGAAAAATGATCAAAATTACATATCTGTGAGTGGCAAAAGTATGTGAACCTCTAGGATTAGCAGTTAATTTGAAGGTGAAATTAGAGTCAGGTGTTTTCAATCAATGGGATGACAATCAGGTACGAGTGGGCACCCTGTTTTATTTAAAGAACAGGGATCTATCAAAGTTTGATCTTCACAACACATGTTTGTGGAAGTATATCATGGCACGAACAAAGGAGATTTCTGAGGACCTCAGAAAAAGCGTTGTTGATGCTCATCAGGTTGGAAAAGGTTACAAAACCATCTCTAAAGAGTTTGGACTCCACCAATCCACAGTCAGACAGATTGTGTACAAATGGAGGAAATTTGAGATCATTGTTACCCTCCCCAGGAGTGGTTGACCAACAAGGATCACTCCAAGAGCAAGGCGTGTAATAGTCGGCAAGGTCACAAAGGACCCTAGGGTAACTTCTAAGCAACTGAAGGCCTCTCTCACATTGGCTAATGTTCATGAGTCCACCATCAGGAGAACACTGAACAACAATGGTGTACATGGCAGGGTTGCAAGGAGAAAGCTACTGCTCTCCAAAAAGAACATTGCTGCTCATCTGCAGTTTGCAAAAGATCATGTGGACAAGCCAGAAGGCTATTGGAAAAATGTTTTGTGGATGGATGAGACCAAAATATAACTTTTTGGTTTAAATGAGAAGCGTTATGTTTGGAGAAAGGAAAACACTGCATTCCAGCATAAGAACCTTATCCCATCTGTGAAACATGGTGGTGGTAGTATCATGGTTTGGGCCTATTTTTCTGCATCTGGGCCAGGACGGCTTGCTATCATTGATGGAACAATGAATTCTGAATTATACCAGCGAATTCTAAAGGAAAATGTCAGGACATCTGTCCATGAACTGAATCTCAAGAGAAGGTGGGTCATGCAGCAAGACAACGACCCTAAGCACGCAAGTCATTCTACCAAAGAATGGTTAAAGAAGAATAAAGTGAATGTTTTGGAATGACCAAGTCAAAGTCCTGACCTTAATCCAATGGAAATGTTATGGAAGGACCTGAAGCGAGCAGTTCATGTGAGGAAACCCACCAACATCCCAGAGTTGAAGCTGTTCTGTACGGAGGAACGGGCTAAAATTCCTCCAAGCCGGTGTGCAGGACTGATCAACAGTTACCGGAAATGTTTAGTTGCAGTTATTGCTGCACAAGGGGGTCACACCAGATACTGAAAGCAAAGGTTCACATACTTTTGCCACTCACAGATATGTAATATTGGATCATTTTCCTCAATAAATAAATGATCAGGTGTAATATTTTTGTCTCATTTGTTTAACTGGGTTCTCTTTATCTACTTTTAGGACTTGTGTGAAAATCTGATGATGTTTTAGGTCATATTTATGCAGAAATATAGAAAATTCTAAAGGGTTCACAAACTTTCAAGCACCACTGTATATCCCATTATTTCCCATAAATCACTACAGGACCTGATGGGGAGTCACTGAAACCCCACGAGGTTACATGACATTCCCAGTGAATTCCTTTTCCAACTGTGATCCCATCCCATTGGTGATTTTTAAATTTAGAATTATGTAAGAATCTCAAAAAGGTGCTTTGTGTACAGGCTGAAGGAATGAGAGCTGGCTGGTGGAAAGCAGCTGTGAACAATTATTTGAGTCCTTGAATGCTGCAATTAACAAGAAACGGCTTTGTGTACAACAAGGATCTGCTGTAAAGAGCGACCTGGCACGTTTCGGGGCATTAGATCCACAATTGTCCATGATTAAGCCAGCTGGAGGTCTCACTGACACAAATACAAACAGCTTTGTCGGATTTGCAAATGTGATTGCAACGCCTATACACTCTGCCTGAGCTGCTGAGGTGATTAGCGGATAATGAGCAGGAACTACCTCCAGACTCTGACTCTCGCTGCGATCCTCTTTCTGTCTTATCCTGAGCGACAGGTTTGTTGCTGATTTGTTCCCTTCCACTAAATCACACCATGCGTTCGGTGCTTTCTAACAGGTGTCTTTCACCTGCGAGTTCCTGAATCGGCGCCGGTGGATTCTTCAGTGGGGAAAATTAAAGCTCACGATCTGGACGTGGGGACGAACGCCGAGGTGGAGTACAGAATCATACCAGGAGACGGCAGCTCCATGTTCGACATCTACACCGACGCACACACGCAGGAGGGCATCGTCGTGCTCAAAAAGGTGAAAAAAACACCCTTTATATATATATATATATATATATATAATATTTTTAGTCACCCCCCAAAATAAATAAAAATGATTGAGTATTGTTTGTTTGGTTGGTTTACATGGAAATTATGAAATCAAAGCAAATGTATTTTTTATTTGTTTGTTTGTTTATATTGATTTATATATTTTATTTATTTTTGTATATATTATTTATATGAGTGATTCCATGCTTATGGGTACTGAAATGGGGACATGAACTTATTCACCTAAAACCATTTCTTTTTTTACCATCAGGTCATAAAACATGTAATCTTTAATGAATGATATGTTAAAAGATAACTTTAATTTTCTGAGATGTAATAAAAACATATTTATATGCCAAAGTCAAGCCTATGAGTTCCAAAATGATGTCTGTTCCATTACTTCTGTTACGATTGTCCATCTCGCGTCTGTTACAAATTAATTACAATCTAGCTCTATACCATGTTAATCTTATTGAAAGAATGTGTATGTTTATTCTACTACACACGTTTATTAATTATATTTGCTAAAACATCACCTTCCTATGTTTCAAAAAGTAATTCTACATTGTTAAAATTGAGAATATATATGTCCACAACACTTCTGTTACGTTCTGACTTTGGCATATAAATATGTTTTTATTACATCTCAGAAAATTAAAGTTATCTTTTAACATATCATTCATTAAAGATTACATGTTTTGTGACCTGATGGTAAAAAAAGAAATGGTTTTAGAAATGGTTTAAGTTCATGTCCCCATTTCAGTACCCATAAGCGTGGAATCACTCATATATATATATTTTTTTTATTTTGCCAAACAATTGCGATGTTTAAACCTAAGATAGTACAATAATGAAAAATAAATTAATGTTTATAATAAACAAGAAATATTAGATAGATAGATAGATAGATAGATAGATAGATAGATAGATAGATAGATAGATAGATAGATAGATAGATATTTAAAAATGTCGTGAAGACATGGCTGAATTTTCAGGTTAAAATGCCACTTTAATGCTAACTGGTATCAATTCACTGATCCTTCTCGACACTATTAGCATATTAGCGTTTCGGTTTGTAAGATAGCCAAAAATCTGAATGTGTAACACGAGGAAAACAACAATTCTAAACACATTTCGGTTAAACAAACCTGCAAAAAAAAAATCGCTGCTACTCTAAATTGCATGATATAATATTTAGCCGAATGTTAGCTAGCTTGCGTGGACATTTTCATCCTATTTTTTTTTAATAGTGCAGTAGTTTATTATGTAATTTTAACAAATCCTCAGTCAGCTATGTTGTGTTCAGGTAGCTGACAAGCTTGTTTGATGTTGCTGATGGTATTGTGTCATTAAAAAAGTCGTTTTACACGAAGACGTGTTTAGCGCCAAAGGCACATTGTGCATCTGTACGCCAACATTTTATACACGTCTGCTGTCGCCTGGAGGGTGAGTGCCTCTTATTACAGCCCACCATCATCCCTGTACTCTGTGAATAATGCATTACCAACCATAAAACTGTTATTTTCGACACACTGCCTACTCAAATCAAAAATCAGATCCATCATCGCCTTACTGGTGGTTACAACTTTCCCCAGGACAAGCCGACACCCCAGCGTAGAAAAACACCCTGACATGAACACAAAGTCTCTTGAAAATGACACACTGTGTGGTTTTGACAAAAAGAAAAAGAAGTGGTCCATCTTTGTGGACTTCAGAAACCATGAATAAATAAATTGGTGCTCGGCGATCAGCTCTGGTACCTCTTGATGCGATGTGACAAGTAGAAATCCCCCGCACATCATCTAACAGAGCCCACTCATGTCTCTGGGTGCGTATGCGTGTAAGTGCTTCAGTAAAAGCTCGAGGATGACGCTGAAGTGCACTCGCCCTCCAGAGAGATGGATCGCTCCATCATTACTGCAGTTTAGCTCTGTGGGGTTCTAGGACTCGGTGATGATTGTTTGAGACTCTCAGGCTCACATTGCTGTGGTGTGGAGGAGCTCAGCGTTGATAAAGTTGAAAAAAAAAAATTAAAGTTGAGAAGCAATTTCACAATTATACAAAATGACTGTTATCCATAATAATATTCGTATAAATACAGGGGTGACTATAGGATGTAAGAAATCACGCGTGCTGATTGGTTGAGAAATTCGTACTATTTCTTGATAATCGCCTCGAGCGACTTGGCAAAATGGCGGCCGATCGCTTCGTGGAAGAAGTACAAAGGATGAAAGAAAACGCTGTTTCTAAAATGAAAGCACTAAAAATGTTCCCAAGTTTGGTCTAAAACTATTTAAAAGTAAGGTGGAGTTGTGATTTAATTTATCGATTTTATGTGACTCGGCGTAGATAAGTGACAAGTCGGCGCCGCACCGTTATTACATGTGCATGCTGCTTTTGAAGTTTGAAATACCCAACCCAATCTGGCAACCCTGCCTCTCAATCGAAACACGATCAGTGTTCAAATTCAGCAGACTGAAGTGAACAGATTTTCACTGAACCTTGGAAGGTAAAGATAGCGATAAGTTACTGTTATGTACAGCTGGGTTTTCAGTGCGCACACTTTACATAGCTGATCAACATCGACTGCATGTGTAAGGGGATTATTTATTTGTCACAAAGTACTTCGGTGATTTAAAATATTTGCAGTGGAGCACCTTATAAATGGTATTATTTCATAAATAATTTAAGACAGTGTGGGCTTACTTCCTTAAGTGTGCATAAACCAACTGCCCTATTATATTATCTCATCTCATCTCATTATCTGTAGCTGCTTTATCCTGTTCTACAGGGTCGCAGGCGAGCTGGATCCTATCCCAGCTGACTACGGGCGAAAGGCGGGGTTCACCCTGGACAAGTCGCCAGGTCATCACAGGGCTGACACACAGACACAGACAACCATTCACACTCACATTCACACCTACGCTCAATTTAGAGTCACCAGTTAACCTAACCTGCATGTCTTTGGACTGTGAGGGAAACCGGAGCACCCGGAGGAAACCCACGCGGACACGGGGAGAACATGCAAACTCCACACAGAAAGGCCCTCGCTGGCCACGGGGCTCGAACCCAGACCTTCTTGCTGTGAGGTGACAGCGCTAACCACTACACCACCGTGCCGCCCCCCCAATTATATTATCTCATCTCATCTCATCTCATTATCTGTAGCCGCTTTATCCTGTTCTACAGGGTCGCAGGCGAGCTGGATCCTATCCCAGCTGACTACGGGCGAAAGGCGGGGTTCACCCTGGACAAGTCGCCAGGTCATCACAGGGCTGACACATAGACACAGACAACCATTCATACTCACATTCACACCTACGCTCAATTTAGAGTCACCAGTTAACCAAACCTGCATGTCTTTGGACTGTGGGGGAAACCGGAGCACCCGGAGGAAACCCACGCGGACACGGGGAGAACATGCAAACTCCGCACAGAAAGGCCCTCGCCGGCCACGGGGCTCGAACCCAGACCTTCTTGCTGTGAGGCGACAGCGCTAACCACTACACCACCGTGCCGCCCCCCCCCAATTATATTATATTATATTATATTATATTATATTATATTATATTATAAATACGGAGGTGATTATAAAAAATCGCACATGCTGATTGGTCGAGAAATTCAGACTATTTCTCAATAATCACCTCAAGCGACTCGGCAAAATGGCGGCCGATTGCTTCGTCATCGTAAGTGAGGAAGAATTCCAAATGATGAAAGAAGTTCAAGTTCAAGTCAGCTTTCTTGTCAGTTTCTTCATATGCACAGGTCATACAAGGAAATTGAAATTACGTTTCTCTCTATCCCATGTAAAGACCTAGAAAAACATAGGACTGACATTAACAAGACAAACATTAAAGCGCAAGACAGGACCAATAACAGTGTAACAAGCAATAAGTAATAATAAAGTAATGATTTAAAAAAAAAAGGGGGGGAATTGAAACATTTAACATTTAGAAAAAATAATCTAGGCTAAAGACAGGAAGATAAGAACAAGACTAGTATACAAGACACCACAGTACAGTACAGCACAGTCCAGTTGAGGTTATCACAGTAGCAGCATTATGTAGAATAATGTGTTAAATAAATAATAATGTGATAATAATAATGTGTAGCAGCATTCAGAAGCAGCATATGGTAAGTTGTTACCGTATATTGCAGGGCCCAAGGCAGTTCTTATGAGAGAGTTCAGGTAAGGTGCAAAGTCACATATGTAGTTCCATAGAGAAGTCGCTGTTCCTAAAATAAAAGCACTAAAGATGTTATGAAGTTTGGTCTAAAACTATTCAAAGGACAGGTGGAGTTGTGATTTAGTTTATTGATTTTATACTGTGTGACTCGGCGTAGATAAGTGACAAGTCGGCGCCGCACCGTTATTACATTTGCATGCTGCTTTTGAAGATTGAGGAGCGCAGGTGGCCAAGTGGTTAGAGTGCTTGACCGCTAAGCGAACGGTCCCTGGTTCGAGCCTCGGCTCGACGGGGATCTGGGGCTCGCTCCCTGTCCACCCAGCAGTGAATGGGGACCTGGTGGAAACACTGGGGAAGTTAAAGTCGGCGAGGAAAGGAACTGGCCACCCTACCTCACTATGCCGATGGCCCAGGACAAGTGCGCTCTCTAACAGGCACTCCCCCAATGTACGAATCGTATATGGGACTCCTCTTTGCTTTTGAAGATTGAAATGAATGATTTTTGATGCATTTTTTTAAATAATCACCTGTGTATTTATACGAAAAAAACCCTCCACCTCAGGCTCAGTGACTCTCAGTGAATAATAACTGAGACGTGTTAGACGTGTTCATAACTGGGTTAGTTAGACGTGGTTTGTTCGTGACCTTTGGCAAATAATTGTAAAATAATGTCTTAAAATGCTTCTCTTCTACAGATCACATCGTCCTCCATTTCTGTTCCAATGTGCTTTTTCTGATCCCCCCCCCCCCCCCCCCCCCCCACACACACACACACACACTTATATTCCCAAAGCTGCACTCAAACTCCAGAGCATCTGGAGAACAAAGTCACCCAGTCCTGACTCTGCAGAACCATATCTGCTGACCCAAAAGAAAAAAAACAAGGCAGGAAAATGAATATGAGAATGAGAAATCCTCACCGTGGGGCTGAGAACTGAGAACAGGGTCAATGACAGGACCACGTTCCTGCCGCCGCTGTCCTTCCTGAGGTTTTTGATGGTTTTTTATTTTCTTTTTTTTTTGTTGCATGGGCACCTTGGGGAAATGCTGAAGCAGTGCATTCTGGGGTGTCTCCTTGCTTTCTGGAATCAGGTTGCAGCTATAAGAGGATGTTAGATGAGCAACTTGGTGGATATTTGCACGTGAGCAGCGATTCATGTCAACGTTCAGCTTATCAATGTGTTATGAATGCGTAACGTACTCCGGCTATAAATGTTACTGCTGACGTTCCCTGTTCTGAGTTCGTGAATGACGCTTTCAGTCATTTGAATGCTTCTCCGTGAGTACCGGTACGTAACACTCGCTGTTGAAAATGCGAGACGAGGTAAATCTGCGAAGCACACTTTCCTTTTCTTGCTGACACCTGAGTTTATAATGATTTGTGCTTTTTTTTTAATTTTCTGCCTCGTTAGGACTCATTCATCCCAAACCCAATCACTTAATATACTTGCTCCAAAAGAAAAAAACAAAAACACAAGCACACAAACCTAAACGGGCTTCTGTGAGTAATATAGCCGAATTATGGATTCATGACTGAATGGTAATTAATGGAAAGGATTAATTAAAGCCTGGCAGTGTGTCAGGAGCATTGGATAACACATCAAGTCTGTAGATTTATATCTGAGTTCCAGTGAAAAGAAGATTTTTTTCTTTTGCTGAAAGCCGATTTACAGAAATCTGGATGTGGATTTAGATCGCTAATGAAAAAGACAAAGGCGAGAGTGAGAAGGAAAAATTCAGTGGTGAGACGACATGAACGAGGAAGAAACTCCAAAGGGAGCGGGAGAGGTGTGGAAGAGGAAAGACAAACCGTGTCGAGGGTCGAATTCTGTCCAAACGTTACCTCCTCGGTATTTACACTGGGAACGTGACGCGTATTCAGAGTCGGGTGCTGCACGCTGCGTAAGTCAGACATCATTATTCATCAGCTTTCTTTTTCTTTTATAGAAACATTTTATTCACAGATTTTGCAATTGCAATATTTACATAAAGATAAATCATTTTTGGACAGTAAGCAATATACATTTGTTTTGTTTTAGATGTTTTATATCAATTTTGTATATATTTTCGACAATAGACAATGTTTTGTAATTTAGCTATAATGTATGTAATGCACATTTGATCATATTTAAATGTTAATTTGCATGAAATTATTATTATTATTATTATTATTATTATTATTATTATTATTAAATAGCATTTGATGCAGCATTTTGCATTTTATTTATTTATTATTTTAACATCACGCTCTGATTGTTAATGAAGCATTCATGAGATGCTCAGTTAAGCACATCATAAATTGTAATGTTTGGCAGAACGTAGGCTTTTTTTTAGTTTTTTTTTAATCCGTGTTACAGAAGGGTATTTTGCATGCACTCTATGCTAGCTATCAAACATGTCAAGCTACCTTACGGTTTTCCACAAAATACTGTTCAAACGTCATTTCTACAACCACAGCACCCATTTCCTTCACACATCCCTGTGGTGGAAAATTTATTATTTCTGTTTTCTTTACTGGGATCCACATTAACTTCTACAAAGTGGTCACTCGTCTTCCTGGGGAGGGTCCAATCAAAAGCTCAAAAACAATATCCATCCATCATCTCTAGCCGCTTTATCCTGTTCTACAGGGTCGCAGGCAAGCTGGATCCTATCCCAGCTGACTACGGGCGAAAGGCGGGGTACATCCTGGACAAGTCGCCAGGTCATCACAGGGCTGACACATAGACACAGACAACCATTCACACTCACATTCACACCTACGCTCAATTTAGAGTCACCAGTTAACCTAACCTGCATGTCTTTGGACTGTGGGGGAAACCGGAGCACCCGGAGGAAACCCATGCGGACACGGGGAGAACATGCAAACTCCACACAGAAAGGCCCTCGCCGGCCACGGGGCTCGAACCCAGACCTTCTTGCTGTGAGGTGACAGCGCTAACCACTACACCACCGTGCCGCCCTCAAAAACAATATAAAAATGATAATTGTACTGGAAATTATGTCAAAAGAGCTCCTAGTTGAGGACAACACCAAGTACAGTCCCAGTGAAAAGTTTGTACACCCCTGCTCTACTCATTCATAGGTTTTTCAGTATTTTCAGTATTTTTCAGTATTATTTGTATTTTCCACAGTGTAGAGCAACATTGAAGACATCAAAACTATGAAATCACATATATATATATATATATCTTAGGCTTGTAGTAGTCAAGTCCGACTCATGCCCTAATTTTAAGGACTCATGATTTGACTTGGACTTGAGCACTGATGACTTGGACTCGTAAATCGGAGACGAGGACTCTGATTTTTTCTTTATTTTTTGTAACATGCCATAATAATTTGGCATAAGATATTTATATCTACATTAATTTTTCTACTAACTTCGTGCAAGAGAATGCACATTCACTTGTTCATACTTCATGTTCAGGAACAAACTAACATTAACGGCGCTAACATGCCTGGAGAGAACGCGCCTAGGATTGTCCGCTTTGCTTATACAGACTTCTCATGCAGTGGGAAAAAATGACAGGGAGACGACGGGGACGACCTCGAACTTCAATCCTCATTTGGTTGGTAAGACTCCACCCAGAGAAGGAAGTGATACGCTATGTTCATTGCTCTGTTGATAGTGGGCGGGGCTTGCTGAGAGATGAACTAGCTAGTGTTAACCCTCTCTCATGTTATTTGCCCTGTTGATAGTGGGCGGGGCTTGCTGAGTGATTAACAAGCTTTTTATCTTTAGCCTGTTAACTAAAACAGGGCAGTCGAGCAGGAACACTAGTCCAACATGGTAGCAGAGACGCTTTCACATAAAGGCAGAAACAGACACCGTCACATGGTGCGGATGGAGTCTTGTTCTCGGACTCGACTCGAAATTTTCTTTAAAATTTTCGGACTTGAACACTCGGACTCGAGGTTTAATGACTCGACTACAGCACTGAGGAATTATGTGGTCAATAAAGTATTAAAACCAAAATACATTTGATGTTTTAGATTCTAAAATGAAGTATCCAGCGTTTCCCTTGATGACACTTTGCTTTGTACACTATTGGCATTATCATAACCAGCTTCATGAGGTCGTCACCTGGAATGCTTTTCAATTAATAGGTGTGTCTCGTCAAAAGTTAATTAGCGAACAAGTTTCTTGCCTTCTTAATGCGTTTGAGATCAAACAGTAAATAATAAATAATAAAAATGCAGTAATTAGTTTTTATGTCAAGAACTGAGCAACGAAGTAAAGAGAAACAACATCCTTCTTTACTTTAAGACATGACGTGGCTTTTAATGAATAAAAATAAACAACATTTAATTAGGCGTGTGTGCTACTGTATATAATGCTTGTTTCATCTGCTTGAATTGAAAAAAAAAAACCAAGGCTTTCTTTCATCTGACTTTACCTTCATATGCATTTTAATGACATTCATCGGCACCTTCTGGGAAAGTGGGTCGGATTTAGAAGAACGTGTGTGGGGGTGTTTCTTCACAAGCCGTTTAATCACATATGAGTCACACATCACTGTTCTGGTGTAATACCTGATTCTCTACTGATTACTTTCCTCAAATGTATTCACTCTGATTCTACAGATTCACATTTATTCCCAAAAAAAAAGCGTGCACTGTTTTTCCATGCTGTCCCATTCATTTGTGAAAACGTGCCCCTTGTGCCCGACACAACAGATACTTGAGCAATCAGTCACTGAAGCTGATGTGATGAAACCTGACACATGCACATCACTCTTTTTTTTTTTCTCTCTCCATTTTTGTATTATGACAGGATGCCAGAACAAGAGCAGGGCGTCTTTGAGCACGAATACGATTTATCTCTGGGACATGTGGAAGAAAGAAACAGTTCAGAGAGGAATTATTGTTTTAGTTTTTACATTTAAACCAGCTGAGACAAGCTCGGTTTTACATGAAGAGTGAAAATAGTGATTTGTCCATAATTAGCTTTTATATGTTAAAATAGAGCTATTAATTCTAGCACACAACTCTGCCTTTACAATCTAAGCCACGCCCCCTACTAAGTGTCATTAACTTCAAGAGAGAGGCTGCGGGAACGACTGTTTATCGCTGCTATAACATAAATAACAGAACTAACTACTGTATGCAACTATAAATGGATATATATACACTACCGTTCAAAGTTTGGGGTCACTTTGAAATGTCCTTATTTTTGAAAGAAAAGCACTGTTCTTTTCAATGAAGATGACTTTAAACTAATCAGAAATCCACTCTATACATTGCTAATGTGGTAAATGACTATTCTAGCTGCAAATGTCTGGTTTTTGGTGCAATATCTCCATAGGTGTATAGAGGCCCATTTCCAGCAACTCTCACTCCAGTGTTCTAATGGTACAATGTGTTTGCTCATTGCCTCAGAAGGCTAATGGATGATTAGAAAACCCTTGTACAATCATGTTAGCACAGCTGAAAACAGTTGAGCTCTTTAGAGAAGCTATAAAACTGACCTTCCTTTGAGCAGATTGAGTTTCTGGAGCATCACATTTGTGGGGTCGATTAAATGCTCAAAATGGCCAGAAAAATGTCTCGACTATATTTTCTATTCATTTTACAACTTATGGTGGGAAATAAAAGTGTGACTTTTCATGGAAAACACAAAATTGTCTGGGTGACCCCAAACTTTTGAACGGTAGTGTGTATACAGTGCTGAGCGTAAATGAGTGCACCCCCTTTGAAAAGTAACATTTTAAACAATATCTCAATGAACACAAGCAATTTCCAAAATGTTGACAAGACAAAGTTTAATATAGCATCTGTTTAACTTATAACAGGAAAAAGTAAGGTTAATAATCTAACTTAGATTACACATTTTTCAGTTTTACTCAAATTAGGATGGTGCAAAAATGAGTACGCCCTACAACAAAAACTACTCCATCTAGTACTTTGTATGGCCTCCATGATTTTTAATGACAGCACCAAGTCTTCTAGGCATGGAATGAACAAGTTGGTGACATTTTGCAACATCAATCTTTTTCCATTCTTCAACAACGACCTCTTTTAGTGACTGGATGCTGGATGGAGAGTGATGCTCAACTTATTTCTTCAGAATTCCCCATAGGTGTTCGATTGGGTTCAGATCAGGAGACATACTTGGCCACTGAATCACTTTCACCCTGTTCTTCTTCAGAAATCCAACAGTGGCCTTAGATGTGTGTTTAGTCATGTTGGAAAAGTGCACAATGACCAAGGGCACGGAGTAATGGTAGCATCTTCTCTTTCAGTATAGAGCAATACATCTGTGAATTCATGATGCTGTCAGTGAAATGCAGCTCCCCGACACCAGCAGCACTCATGCAGCCCCACATAAGGACACTGCCACCACCATGTTTCACTGTAGGCACCAGGCATTTTTCTTTGTATTCCTCACCTTTGCGATGCCATACAGTTTTGAAGCCATCAGTTCCAAAACCATTTATCTTGGTCTCATCACTCCAGAGTATAGAGTCCCAGTAGTCTTCATCTTTGTCAGCATGGGCCCTGGCAAACTCTAGGTGGGCTTTTTTGTGCCTGGGCTTTAGGAGAGGCTTCTTTCGTGGACGGCATCCATGCATGCCATTCCTCTGCAGTGTACGCCGTATTGAGTCACGTGAAATAGTCACCCCAGTTTGGCTTTCTACTTCTTTAGATAACTGCAGTGAACTTGCATGCCAATTTTCTTCAACCCTTCTCATCAGAAGACGCTCCTTTCGAGGTGTTAACTTCCGTGGATGACCTGGATGTCTCTGTGAGATGGTTGCAGTTCCATCTTTCTTACATTTTTGTCCCACTTTTGCTACAGTATTCTGACTGATAAGTAAAGCTTTGCTGATCTTCTTGTAGCCTTCACCTTTGTGGTGGAAAGAAATTATTTTCTTTGGGGAATTCTGAAGAGACAAGTTGAGCATCACTCTCCAGCCAGCATCCAGTCACTAAAAGAGGTCGTTGTTGAAGAATGGAAAAAGATTGATGTTGCAAAATGTCGCCAACTTGTTCATTCCATGCCTAGAAGACTTGGTGCTGTCATTAAAAATCATGGAGGCCATACAAAGTACTAGATGGAGTAGTTTTTGTTGTGGGGTGTACTCATTTTTGCACCACCCTAATTTGAGTAAAACTGAAAAATGTGTAATCTAAGTTAGATTATTAACCTTACTTTTTCCTGTTAAAGTTAAACAGATGTTATATTAAACTTTGTCTTGTCAACATTTTGGAAAAAATTGTTTGTGTTCATTGAGAGATTGTTTAAAATGTCACTTTTCAAAGGGGGTGCACTCATTTACACTGAGCGCTGTATATATATATATATATATATATATATATATATATATATATATATATATATATATATATTTTTTTTACTTTTTAAAAATAAACAAAAATGTTAATCTCTGGCAGCAGCTGTAGCTGTGGTATAAGAGGAATAAAACATGTTGTGACATGCTGTTAAAGGGAAATAGTCCATTTTGGGCTCATGATGTTAATTCCACTTCATCCCACCATCTGGTCGTTGATAAATTTCCTTGAACAGCGCAACATGGAGTGTTTTACTTTGTCTTCTTTATAAAACCACAATCCAGTGTCCAAATTCTCCCCGTATTTAAGCGAACAAAATATCAAAAACAGCAAAACTAATTTCCATGCTGTAGTCACAAATTAGTTTTGTGTTTATAACACATTTATGAAGTGATATTTATATCTACGAGTTGATTGAAAGGAGATTTTCAGATGAGCTCTTAAAGCTTAATAAATGAGATGTGAGTCGAAACATCAAAACCTCACATGTTGTTGTCATATGGCTTTCTAAAATTCTTGATGACTGCTTGATGAAACATTTATGTGACAATCTTGTGGTATGAAAGTCCCTTCACGTAAACTGTTAGTGAATAATGCTGTTTTTAACGTTGATTAAAAAAAAGTGTGTTTATTTATTCCTCTCTGAAGGTGAATATTCCATCATGGTAAATATTATCTTATATATATATTCTTCATTCTATCAAAGAAAAAAATGGATCCCCCCTGCCATATGCAAGCTTTAATCAATGGGCCATAAACCGTCACCATTCTACAAAGTCCCTCACGCAGCTGTCCACGTGTGATTGATCTAATATGCCCTCAGAAGCACTTCAGCTTCTGAAATACAGATAGGATTTTAATGCAGTGTGTTTATGGCACTTGAAAAGGACGCAAATCCCACAAGTAAGCTCTTACCCGACAGATCATAAATTAACAATTGACTCCAATCAGAGCTATTTGAAGCAGCGTAATCACACGCTTTATATTTAGATTTAATAAAAGCTGAGAAACTCAGGGTTCTCTGTGGAACCTTCTCATGAGATTCAGATCACTGGTAATCCTGAGGATCAGTCACAGCTTGGATGAAGTAGTGATGGGAAGAGTGTGGAGGATTTCCACAGATTTCCACACTCAGAAAGCCAGCGGTTTAATTTTTATACTATGTGTTTGTTATAAATAAGAAAAAATATAGTTTTGAAGAGAACAATAGGAATGTTCTGGAGCTCACGTCTGTGAAGTTGGACCCCAAGATAAGAAGAGATTCATTAAAACTAGTGTTACCTTTTTTTTGTGCTGAGTCATGATCCAGAAAACTGCCACGGTGACACTCCGGAACGTTCTGCTGTCGGAAAACGAGACCATCAATGACGGTGTAGATCACTCCGGCGCCGTCTAGTCCAGAAGGAACGATCTAAAGTGTGCAATAAATGTTGTAAACTCTATACATGATATACAAGCTATATATAGAAACGATATCGACCCTAGGACTACCTGCTTATTTACCAGAAAGAATCTAAAACGGTGAACAATTGACCGAGAAGAAGTGATTTTTGTTGAACTGTTTTCAGCATTAAGGCTTAATTAGTCCATAACTTCATTAATAATTGTAATTAAGCAAATGTGGGTAGAAGTTATATGCACCCTAGGTTCCCCTACGTTCACGAGAGAAAGAATCAAAATCAGTGAAGAATTGAGGGAGAAGAAGCGATGTGTGTTGAAACTGCTCGTTAGGGATTGATTAATTACTCCATATCTTCATTATTAATTGCAATTATGCAAATTTGCATAGAAGCCATATGCACCCCAGGCAGACCCACCTTCCTGCCAAAAAGAATAAAAATCGGTGAAGCTTTGAGTGAGAAGAAGTGATTTTCATGAAATGTGGACGCCGCCGGACGGATGACGGACAACGCATGATGGCTTTAAACTCATCACCTGTCGGCCAGATGAGCTCATAATCAACGACAGTGTGGTGTGATGGTAAGAGTAAGAGTTCTTGTTACCATCCTGTACATTGTGTTCCTCTTGCACCCCAGCGGTTTATTGTTCTTCAAACGCAGAGAACCTGAGAAACTGCAAAAATCGTAAACTCCTCTGGAAACTGAAAGTTCCAGCTTTACCGCTGACTGTTACGAAGCGCTCACACTGGAGACTCCTTCCATAAACCTTAACTAAACATCTCCCGAATTTACACACGTGTATATTTTAAACCGTTTATGTAGCGCATTCACCGTACACATCTCCTGTCAATGAGCTGTTACTGTAGAAACAATAACACATTACACCTGCTGCACTACTGTGAGAAAATTAACTCACACATTCCGACCAATCAGAATCCAGAACTCAGCAGCACTGTGGTGTAATAAACAATAAACATCCTCTGGGTAAAACAGCACAGTGCGAACCGATACGCAGCCTGTCAGTGGAAAGTTTGAAGAATCTTCTGGAAACATGACTGGAATTTGAAACTCAGCTCGGGTTCGTTCATGTCATGATGCAACGGCACGGGTTTCAGAAACAGAAAGCTCCTGCTGAGATGAGAGAGGAAACGCAGACCATAAAGCAGAGGAAGGGATGCCCTGATGCCACGCGGCACAGAGCTGAGAGAAAGCGCTGCACTTTCATGTGCGGATACAACCGGATCTGGCACAGACAACACCCAGAACCAGAGATGGGAAGCTCTGATGGTGCGTCCAGGTTCTCTGATATCGCACAACTGTTTCCTGTCTGACACGACGCCATGGAAGAAATTGTACGCGAAGGTTTAGGTCAGGATTATGGGCGGGGTTTATGTGTGTAGATTTAATCATGACTTCATTCAGCGTAACTTTTCATATGATAAAGTAGTTCAGCATTCTTTAGGAGATAAGCTGCGTTTTTTTTTTTGTTTTTTGTCGTATGAACTTCAAGAGAGAGAAAAAAGAGCGACTGGTGAAGGAACAGCTGGATTTACCGCGGATAATTTGAGTTAGCAGGAGCAGGAGCTAACTTGTTTCACAGACTTTCCACAGCATTAAATGTGACTATAAATGGATTTTTAAAATATCATAATTTGTATATGTAATAAACTTTACAAATCAGCAGTAGCTTCTAGATTCTAGAACATTTGTGGCAGATCACAGAATCCAGGGACACATGTCGGCCCGGGGGCATTTTGAGTTATTGACAGATTCAGAAAGTACAGTTTCTAAGCTTTCCAGTGATGCCTTCCATGTGGAGATCTGACAATATTTGAAGAATGTGTGGCCTTTTGAAAGTGTATACTTCTTAAAACAGAAAAGGGAGAAAATCGCCCTCAAAGTTTTCCATCTCAGCTACTCTGGGTGCAGGGCGGGCACATAATGCTGCTCATTTGCATGACATTAAGGAAAGCCCTACCCCCTACGAGCTAGCACGATGCTACTTTCATGTAAACAAAGATCACCACATCAATTTTCCTTCCATGCAGAGTATGCCCAACACAATTATGAAGTACAAAAATAAGTCCTAAAGTATACTTTAACGTTTTGTGGTTGAAAAATTACTCACACCGTAAGAAAGAAAGATAGCACGATGATGACACAACTAACACAACGCTAGTTTCATGTAAAGCCTCGGTCACAACCGGCCATACAGTACGCGCTCCTACGGCCGGTCTACACGCAAGAAACGCAAGAAACGCACGGAGAGTGCGCATGAAACGCACGAGAGCGCGCGTGTGAAAAGCACGAGAGCGCACGTGTGACGTGCTGATTTTCGAGCCGCAGACCGGCCGCAGAGGTTCTTTGTCATGTCAAACAAACTCTACGGGCGCTTACGTTTTTTTCAGGTTGCAAGACAAACTTACGGCCAACGCGCGTCTTTCTCCATGAACAAAAAAAAAAAACGCAGCGATTTGGGAAACGCCAAAAATCACACGGCCAAAAAATCGTACGTCCGGTTGTGACCTAGGCTTAACCAAACCACAACACTCTCCGTTACATGCAAAAATAACCACACAGCCTTAGATTAATAAACTCACCCCATCAGAAAGAGAAACGGCGCCTTGCACACACCAATGCCTCCGATGGAATGTAATCCTAGAACGGTCCGTGTATCATCCGATCATTCAAGTATTCCATTCAATCTGGAAAACGAGGTTGCGGGGTTTTTTTTGCTAGAAATGGTTATCTCCGATGTAAATACCGTGTGTCTGTTTGCTTTGCGGTGTTTCAGCTCCTCTGCGCTCTGTTTAGTAACTCATTCCATAGTGAAATCACACGCCTGTATGCAGGTTAAGTAGCCATGCGCTCAGCTCACATCATACAGCTGATTCGCGAAAAAAAAAAAGACTTAAATCATCATGTGAATGGCCCATATGGTAATTTACCCACACCCCCCAGCAGGCTACAGTCCTGACAAAAACGAGACAATTTGCAACAAAAAACGTATGCTTTTCCAAAACAATCTATTATCTGAAATACTGATTGCATTCTTCAAGATCTCAACTTGCACATGATGGAAAAAAAAAATCACAAATTTCGGAAAAAAATGCTTCTTTTGCGATTATCTTGGATTCGTTTCGGCCGACATGTGTCCCTGGATTCGGTGAGGGGTCACATTTTTGGATGTATGGTATCTCATCTCATCTCATTATCTCTAGCCGCTTTATCCTGTTCTACAGGGTCGCAGGCAAGCTGGATCCTATCCCAGCTGACTACGGGCGAAAGGCGGGGTTCACCCTGGACAAGTCGCCAGGTCATCACAGGGCTGACACATAGACACAGACAACCATTCACACTCACATTCACACCTACGCTCAATTTAGAGTCACCAGTTAACCTAACCTGCATGTCTTTGGACTGTGGGGGAAACCGGAGCACCCGGAGGAAACCCACGCGGACACGGGGAGAACATGCAAACTCCACACAGAAAGGCCCTCGCCGGCCCCGGGGCTCGAACCCAGGACCTTCTTGCTGTGAGGCGACAGCGCTAACCACTACACCACCGTGCCACCCGATGTATGGTATATTAACATGAAATGTTTTGTCATTGATTTAGTTTTTCTGTGTTAAACCACCATTAAAGTGCATAACACAGGTAAATTCAGGAGCAAGATCAATGTAATTCTCCTATTTTATATTAAACTTTGGTCAAATATCTGTCACATTTTACATTTTGTGCAATTTTTTTTACCTTGCGCAATACCAGAAAAATCCAGCTGAAATCAAGCCATTTGAGGCGAATTGGTCCGCCTCTGAAAAAGCTTGGCGTTTGGATTTCCCGGCAAACACTGATTTTCGTGACGTCGCGTGCGGGACGCCTCCCTCTGAATCCTACGTCAGCGCTGGTTTGTTTATGAGAAAACGACCTAGTGGTTTTCTGCAAATTTCTTCAACGTTATCACATAATTATTAAAATGGTTAACAGATGTATCGTAGGAGGGTGTAGCAACACCAATCTTGATGGGATTAGTACTCATCGTTTCCCAAAAGACCGGACAATGAGAGAGAAATGGGAGCGCTTGGTCTACACAGGCTGTGCACTGAAACCGTGCAAAGCTCGCGCAGCCTGCTGGCGCTTCCGCAGGTGACGTCACGAATCTGGCTCCAGACTCCCTTGGGATTTTTCCAGACACGTTTTGTTATTTTATTTTTTTCTGCTGTAGACAGATGGCCTTGTGCAAAATTACCCTTCTGGATGAGTGTGTAAAGGGATATACTTTCATATACAGTAAAAAAAAAAAACACACAAAATTGGTCCAGAATATGCACTTTAAATGTTTTTACCTCAAATGTTTGGTATCAAAAGATGAATGCACCCTTTTTCACTTTTCTTTTTTTCTTCTTTTTTAAAGCGCTCTTTAAAGCTTGAACTTTTTACACATTTACAAATGTTTAAACTTTACACTTTATTTTACACTTTTGTAAAACCCTGTTGATACAAACTTTACACTTTTTTTGCATATTTGACTTTGTTTTTAACACATTTTTCATATTTGATTTGCCATTTTTACATATTTCACACTTTTTTATTCTTTTCATCATGTTCCTCTTTATACTTTATTTGCCTATGACTTTTTTTTTACACCTTTTTACACTTTTTTAAGGCTTGAACTTTTTACACATTTTACAAATGTTTAAACTTGACATCTTTTTATACTTTAAATACATTTTATCTTTTTTTTACACTTTTCAAACCTTTATTATCTGAATTTTACACTTTATTTACATATTTTAAAACTTTTTAACCCTTTTCATTATGTTCCTCTTTATTTACACATTCTTTACTTACAGCTTCTTTTTACACATTGTTTTTACAGTGGAATGTAGTGGTTTTTACACTTTATTGACACATTTGTACAGTTTAAAATGGTGTTTTTACACTTTATTTGCACCTTTTTACAGTTTAACTTTCTGCCTGATCCCTCTGTTCCAGCCTCTGGATTATGAAAGCAGGAAGGCGTACAGTTTTAAAGTATCGGCGTTGGATCCGCACATGGACTCTCATTTCCTGCAGGGTGGCTCACACAGTGACTCGGCTGTGGTGAAGCTCAGTGTGATGGACGTGGAAGAAGCGCCGATCTTCAGCAGTTCAGAATACAGCATGGAGACACGTGAGGGAGCTGCAGGAAACGCCATTGGAGTGGTGAATGCCCACGATCCCGACACAGGGCACAGTCCTATCAGGTCATTATACATGCACACACACACTTTAACCATTCTGAAGCAGCCTTTCCTAATCATGTCATAACCTACATCACGGGCGATTGCTCTAAGACAACGAGGGAGGCTCAGCCTCCTCTAAAAATTCTGGATCTGAAAT
This sequence comes from Neoarius graeffei, assembly GCF_027579695.1. Classification (NCBI taxonomy): domain Eukaryota; kingdom Metazoa; phylum Chordata; class Actinopteri; order Siluriformes; family Ariidae; genus Neoarius; species Neoarius graeffei. Next base: position 2,955,967 of record NC_083591.1, on the reverse strand, counting down.
AGCAATGTTATAAGTTATAACATTGCTATTTCAGATCCAGAATCATAGAAATATATGTGCTCAACCCAACTACAGTGCGAAATCATTCCGTTATAACTTTCCCCAGTTCACCTAATGTGTGCGTGAGTTTTTCCCCCTCATGACAGCGCGATGCAGCGCAGCCTCAGTGGACTTCAATGGCATTTGGGAGCTCTGCGCTTTTCAATATCAAAATGCAAGACGGTTATTGGACAAATACTGCGAAAATGCCCGCCTACGGACTCCCAGCCTCACAGTGGGAGGGACATGGCAAAGCTTTCCGCGAGGAGCCTAGTGATTGGTGAAAGCGGCCGGATATTTTCTTTGATTGACAGCTCGTTTCAAATATAGACAGGCAGCGGTGAATCTCAGTTCAGTCCCATGCGGATTCACAAGTGCTGTGGTGTATTGTAAGAGATCAGCTTACATTTCAATTTCATTCATTACATACGGTTTCTACCAGCTTTTTTAGTTTGTATATATTTTCATTGTAAATAAAGTGTAAATATAGTGTTGTCAAGTTTGCTATCTTAGTTCCAGAAATGTCGTTTATTTGAGTGACTGAACTTGAACTTGAGGGGGCTAGTCAGCTAGCAAGAAAGCTGCGCACGGATGCCAAGCATTGCTGATTTAATTTTGGCGAAGCCATTTGCCAGTCTTCCTTTCGAGGAAAAAATAAAAATTAAAGAGCAGGGTAGACCAACGCCTCAAATTGACTTGGTGAAAAAGGTAGGGAATAATACTCGTTCCTTTCAGCTCTCCTGGTACGAGAAAGTGAATTGGCTAACAGCAAGTGACCCACATCAACAACAGTAAATAGGCTGCTTTAGTAATATGTCATGGATGGACCAAAAATATAGAATCTATTTAAAATGTTTATGCTGAGTATATTATATTGGAATATATATTTCTCTGGATATGAATTAAACACAGCTACAATTTGGAAAACATTTTTAAACAAAAACACAGCCGAGAACATTTCACACTACAGACCTGGATTAAAAGTGAAGGGTTATCAAAATTGTCAATAAAACATTTCTCAGTCAAAATAAGTAAAATATAGGGAAAGTGTCATTGAATGAAATGTGTGGCACCCAGCTCTATGTTTGGCTCCCCAAGGTCAGTGCTTGTGCCTATTCCAGAACACTCTGCTGTTACTGCTGAGGTTCCTGACAAAGAGCTGCTTTCAATAATGATCAAGTTTTAAACAACATGCCACAATTTTAAAATATAAAATGTTAAAATATACCCCCCCCCCCCCCAACACCACCATCATGTATATTGGACAGTAGCCTAATGGGCCAAAAGAACCTGTTATTTCACAGTTTGTGACCCTGCCAACAATCAGCCAGATCAGAGGCAAGAGTATGGGCAAAATTGATGTGTTTTTTCTTTTTTCTTTTAAAATCTGGAAATATCGTAACCGACCAGCCTCCCCTGTTTGAAAGCCTACCAGCCGCCACTGACCTACATACAATAATAACACACGTTTAAAGAATTCAAACACATCTCGAATGTTTCCAGGCATCCAACACGGCGCGGTATTTTCTTCTTATTTTTTTTTTCCCTCATGGGAACGAGTGCATGAAATTGTTACAAACAGTATTTGTTTCTGGATTAATATTTCATAAAGAAGACACACAGGAGACGGGAGTGATTCAGTACACCTTGAATGTTTGTGCTCTGTTTTTTTTTAATATTTTACTATTACACATTAGCTGCAGTTCCTGTGAGGTGAAAGAATGCAATAATACACAGTAACACATCAGCTGTTTGCGCATGACACGGCGGTGTAATACAATTCTCTGTACAGTGTTTAAAGGTCACTCCCTCCATGTGACAGCAACATCTTGTATTCTTCACATATTCATAGGATATAGGGTTGGGTGGCTAAACAGAAGCCCTTTCTCATGAATATCATGAATAAATTTACGAAAACATGCACACAATAGACTCAAACCATGCTGTAAAATGTGTTAAGGTGGACATTTTTGGGCACAAGTCTAAAAGATATGCTTTAGAACATGGTGAAGCATGGTGGTGGCAGCATCAAGCTAAGGAGCTGCTTCTCTTTCACTGGGAATGGTGCTGTAGTCCAGATCGAGGGAATCATGGAAAGCTCTCTGTGTCAGTGTACACTTCAACCCTGTTATAACAAACTCCTTGGGGGACGTTCAAATAGTTTGTTATTCCAAAAAGTTTGTAATACCGAAATGGAGCCACTTGTCACACCAAACACGTACTTTTTTTTACTCTTGTAAAACAAGACCAACTGTCTTTAATTTATATTTACACTTCATTCACTTACATATTTACAAAATAAAGGAAATAAGTCACTCTTAAGTAAAGGACATAAGTCACACTTGCCACAGTTTGCTTGCTGCATCTTCTTTCTTTTCAGCCCGTCATGTCGATTGCAGTTATGGATGAAGTCTCGGAGCTCTTTTTCTTTAAAAGTTGAAATTAAAATGTTCAGGATGCCATATTCTTTAGACAAATTTGTTGCTTTCTAACCACAATTTGGATGCTCCAGGATATGAAGTTTACCTTTGATGGAGAGTATCTTACATTTACGAGTGTCATGTAATAGAGGCAGATGATGGATCTCATCATAGGAAGAATGTTTATTTAAATACTGGCAGGTGAACAGTTCAAAAATGTAAGACAAATGCAGGATCGTGGAACAGGCAATGGTTGAGCGAGGCACAAACCCAATATCAGAGGTAATCACAAAGACAACATCCAAAATACAAAAGCAATACACAGATACAAAGGATTGGCAATGTGAGACAATCAGTACAGCACATATACTTTGCAAAGTCCGTGTGTTTAAGGAGTCCTGATAAGTGTGCGCTGTGATTGCACTCTAATTCAGAACAGGTGCATGGTACTCTAATTAGTCTTAATGGCGCTGAACATGCATTAGAGCATGTAGTCTGCCAACGCACGTGGACGCTTCCAGTGTAAAGACTCAAGTAAATCTGCTTCTGGCTCATGAAATAAAGCCCTTTTAAGGGATTTTTTTGAAGTCCATGATCATTGTTTGGAATACAAGCTTAGTTTGTGATATGTGAAAGTTCATAGTAAAAGAGTTTGCTCTTGTGGGGTTGCAGTGTATTTTGGCACAAAACCTTATACACACTGGAAACACCACATAGAATAAACCTCACTATTGATATGTATAAAGCAGACTTCCAAGGACTCATGGTGGTGTCATTGTCTATACAAGTAACTATTTTACATTTCCTTATCACAGCCATATTGGACCATACCCCCTTCTAAATGCTTCTCAATATCATGTTTAATTTCATGGCTGATGATTTTCATCTTTCTGCTCTGTAGGTACTCCATTGAGTGGAGCGCAGACCCGGAGAATTACTTCGACATCGATCCTGTCGAAGGCACGATTTCAGCCCGAGAAGCTTTGGACAGAGAAACGACACCAAAACACAACATCACTGTTGTTGCAACTAAAGTTAGTAAGTACGCGAGACACACGGAGAGAAAGCGACGTGTAAAATACGAGCAGCTGTGGTGCTGATTCTTTACTTAACACACCGTTTCCTCACCGTTCTCGTTCAGTCCCACGTCATTCACCTCATCACCATCGACACGCTCTTCATGAGCTTCATCTGAGTGTTTAGAAAAGAAAACACACTGACGTACAGTGAAGAGAGAATAAAAGATATTACTGATGTGGGGAAATTCTTACACAGGGCTGATCACGCCATCAAGTGGAAACTAACAGGAAGTGCAGCCATTTACAGGGACATTTCATCCAAGTCCAGCGGCACTGCGTTTATAATATTCTATAAATCATGCATTTAATTTAAAATAAAATAATAATAATAATAAATTGCAAAAATAATGGTTTCGCTCACAAATCTGTCAATGAAAATGGACATAAATGAACCAAATTGACCAAAAAATAAAAAATTAATAAAAGCTAAAAGGCAAAAATAAATTAAAATTGTAAAGTAAAAGGAAAATAAAACAACAAAAAAAGACATCAGATTAAGCTTTTTCCATTAATCATATAAATGTGAAATTTGGTTATAATTTAGGGAATTACATGTCAAATTTAATTTAGTTTAAATTTGTCATTAATAATATCATAAAATACTTTAAAAATAATCCATGAGTGTCCATCAGTGTTGTGTACAGTGGGGCAAAAAAAGTATTTAGTCAGCCACCAATTGTGCAAGTTCTCCCACTTAAAAAGATGAGAGAGGCCTGTAATTTTCATCATAGGTACACTTCAACTATGAGAGACAGAATGGGGGGAAAGAATCCAGGAAATCACATTGTAGGATTTTTAATGAATTAATTGGTAAATTCCTCGGTAAAATAAGTATTTGATCACCTACCAACAAGCAAGATTTCTGGCTCTCACAGACCTGTAACAACTTCTTTAAGAGGCTCCTCTGTCCTCCACTCGTTACCTGTATTAATGGCATCTGTTTGAACTCGTTATCAGTATAAAAGACACCTGTCCACAACCTCAAACAGTCACACTCCAAACTCCACTATGGCCAAGACCAAAGAGCTGTCAAAGGACACCAGAAACAAAATTGTAGACCTGCACCAGGCTGGGAAGACTGAATCTGCAATAGGTAAGCAGTTTGGTGTGAAGAAATCAACTGTGGGAGCAATTATTAGAAAATGGAAGACATACAAGACCACCGATAATCTCCCTCGATCTGGGGCTCCATGCAAGATCTCACCCCGTGGGGTCAAAATGATCACAAGAACGGTGAGCAAAAATCCCAGAACCACACGGGGGGACCTAGTGAATGACCTGCAGAGAGCTGGGACCAAAGTAACAAAGGCTACCATCAGTAACGCACTACGCCGCCAGGGACTCAAATCCTGCAGTGCCAGACGTGTCCCCCTGCTTAAGCCAGTACATGTCCAGGCCCGTCTGAAGTTTGCTAGAGAGCATTTGGATGATCCAGAAGAGGATTGGGAGAATGTCATATGGTCAGATGAAACCAAAATAAAACTTTTTGGTAAAAACTCAACTTGTCGTGTTTGGAGGAGAAAGAATGCTGAGTTGCATCCAAGGAACACCATACCTACTGTGAAGCATGGGGGTGGAAACATCATGCTTTGGGGCTGTTTTTCTGCAAAGGGACCAGGACAACTGATCCGTGTAAAGGAAAGAATGAATGGGGCCATGTGTCGTGAGATTTTGAGTGAAAACCTCCTTCCATCAGCAAGGGCATTGAAGATGAAACGTGGCTGGGTCTTTCAGCATGACAATGATCCCAAACACACCGCCCGGGCAACGAAGGAGTGGCTTCGTAAGAAGCATTTCAAGGTCCTGGAGTGGCCTAGCCAGTCTCCAGATCTCCACCCCATAGAAAATCTTTGGAGGGAGTTGAAAGTCCGTGTTGCCCAGCGACGGCCCCAAAACATCACTGCTCTAGAGGAGATCTGCATGGAGGAATGGGCCAAAATACCAGCAACAGTGTGTGAAAACCTTGTGAAGACTTACAGAAAACGTTTGACCTCTGTCATTGCCAACAAAGGGTATATAACAAAGTATTGAGATGAACTTTTGTTATTGACCAAATACTTATTTTCCACCAAATTTGCAAATAAATTCTTTAAAAATCAGACAACGTGATTTTCTGGATTTTTTTTCTCATTCTGTCTCTCATAGTTGAAGTGTACCTATGATGAAAATTACAGGCCTCTCTCATCTTTTTAAGTGGGAGAACTTGCACAATTGGTGACTGACTAAATACTTTTTTGCCCCACTGTAATCTCTCAGTGTTGTGTGTCCATCAGTCCATCAGGGTTGTGTATTGATTAGGATTGTGTATCGATCAGTCCATCAGGGTTGTGTATTGATCAGGGTTGTGTGTCCATCAGTCCATCTGTGTTGTGTATCAGAGTGGACGTCTCCTGCTTTGATCTTTCAGACAATCCGCTCTTGTTCAGTCGAGTCAGCGTCACAATCACAGTGTTGGATGTCAACGAGTTCCCTCCAGAACTTTCTTCTCCGTACGAAGCGTTTGTTTGTGAGGATGCAAAAGTAGGCCAGGTAAGTGTGTGTGTGTGTGTGTGTGTGTGTGTGTGTGTGTGTGTGTGTGTGTGTGTGAGAGAGAGCGAGAACGAGAGAGTGAATAAGTCTCAGTCACTCAGTTTGTCACACTGTCTTTGTGTAGTGATTTTGAATTTCACTATGTACATATTGTGTGTCAGAGATACAGTATATATTCTGTGTGTGTGTGTGTGTGTGTGTGTGTGTGTGTGTGTGTGTAATGTGAGCTAAACTGCTGTTGTTCAGAAGTGCTTTGGGGAAAAGCATGACATTGATGTACTCCTTTCTTTCCAAATAAGTGTCACAGTTGCGTCTCAGCAGTGAAACCCTTCAGTCCTCGAGTCTTCGATTTCTCAGTCGAACTAAAATGATATCAATCCTGTGCTTTGAGTCAAATTTCCAAAATTAATGCTTTACATTTCCATCGCCGAGGCAATAATGTTGAATAAACACTGTATTTTTCTTTTCAAAATATTATTATTATTATTATTATTATTATTAAACTTTAAACTTTATTACAGGCTCGAGGCCCACAAAGAATACATTACAATACATACATCAATAAAACAATACACCATCTGTTGCTACTTTAAAACAATACATCTGCTGCTACTTAAAAGTTTCAGTCGTTGAATTAGAACGTTGTGTCCGCTGTGGCCGATGACACTGGAATTAATTATTAAACGAAGCTCACTGAATATCAACAGGTTTTTGAATGTGGTGTGGAAATGAAAGTTCTTAAACCGTCTGCGATCTGGAGTTTCGCATGGCGTCTAATCACGGCTTAAGCGACTCATTCGAATGACTGATTTTAAGCAGCCAAGCTTTCGAGTTTTTTGCCAAATTTCTTCACCCTGTTAACTCCAGAGAAACAAATCTGTGCCTGAGTATCCGCATGCGTGTTTGTCTAAGCGGCTTGGACAGAAAAGCAATTTCTCACAAACAAGATTTAGTGCACAAGATGAAATGATTCGTTGTAAAAACAGAGCTGTGCTAAAACACTGATTCGGGTTCATTCAAAAAATCCATTCTGGATTGTGATTGGTCTGAAGGTGCAGCTGAAAGTTACATGTTTAGATGGCTCATAAAAATGTGTTTATGTTCTTTGTGTCTAGGTGATCCAGATCCTCAGTGCTACGGACAGAGACATGCCTAATTTAGGACACAGATTCTTCTTCAAATCTCCCAGAGATACCCGGAACAAGAACTTCACCATCCGAGATTATGGAAGTAAGTATTGCTTGTGAAAAGTCAAAGTCCATTCCGTGCCAGAACCTGGTTTTCGCAGGCAGTCTCCTGTCCCAGTACTAACCAGGCACTTGACGCATTGGGCGGTGCTGATGTCTGTTTCTATAGCCCTCAGCCTCTCGCCTGTTACATAGCTGGGGTTACAGTGAGGGTTCAGTCCTCTGGTAACCACGAGTTAGTGGCAGTAGGTACTATTTTGATAACGGTCTTTGGTATGACCCGACCATGCGTTAACCACTAGGCCATCTCAAGGTGTAAGTATTGCTTGTAGTAGTGACCGATTTCTTTAATGTCTAAAGCTAGCCGCACACTACGCCGATTTTCAGCGTACCGAGCCAACTGAAGTCGCGAGTCAGGCGTAAAGACTAGTTTTCGATGGTACCGACTCATCTCACAGCCGATTCGAAAAACTAATCGGGAGCCAGACTGATCGGCGAGAGTCGCTAGCAATAGCCAATCATATCTTTCGCATATAACACGTGATATTTCGTGATCATGTGACTTCTATCTTTTCGAAAAATGAACGGACTGACAATAATGTCAAACTGAACCGTTGATCAAGGGAGATCCGCGCCCCGACATGCGGTGTGCGCACGCACTCGGTGCATGCTCAGTTGCGTGAATGTGTCATGCACCGAAAATAAGAGATTTACAAGCCAGGAACGCCTCATGATGCAATACGCAAGAAAAGAAAGAAGATTTACTTCCATTTTACTTTGTATTTGAGTAAAGTGAATAAATAAATGGTCTGTGGAAAATACACTTAACCCTGGGAACTGCGTGCACAGGAGTTTATTTTGTGTTTCCTCCCCCCGGCTGGCTACTTATTTGTCATGGCTGGCTAGTATGAGCCTTAGTGGAAAGCCCTGGGAATGCGGAAATGTCAAGTTCGATTTTAGATTTACGAACCCGGAAAAAATGTCGAAAAACCGGCGTTAAAAAAATTTCACCCGCACAAACGGCACTCACCCAGCCGGTGGACTGGAAACAGAACATTTTTTAATAATGGCCCAAGATATTAACCTCTGCTTTCTTTCAGTCGTGAGTTAGTCAGGGATATGTGCTTGCCCTGTTGGGAGTTGGCTCTGAAATGGGTCGGTTTGGTACCGTGTGGATTGGCGTAGTGTGCGGCTAGCTTAATTTCTCTAGCTGTCTAATGCTAACCACACACTCAAAGACTTTGAAAAGACTAAAGTCTGATCCCCTCTCACATCTAAAGGCAATGTGTCATTAACTTCTTTTCAAGTGATTATCTCTGATGGACTGGGGATCTTGCAGGGCCACAATTTGCATGAGCCGAGATGAAAGATAATATTTGAGGAAAAAAAAAGGCTGACTTAAGACAGCGATCCTGACCACCTTACATCAAACTATCGAGATGATGGGAGTGTGCTACAACCCTCGCAAAACTCTCATTATTTTATTTCAAAATTGGAAAATTGTCTGCAACACTGAAATCGCTTGAAAAGTCTTTCGGTGTCAGCTCGGTATAATGGAATGTTGTGATTTCAAATCAGGATGGCGGTTTAGCTGTTGATTGCTGGGAGTCCAAAAGAGAATAACTCTTGCTCAATGGTTGGAAAGGTTGGACTTCTTTTTGATCTGTCTGAGTTTAGCCAGTGGCCTCCAGTCTGCCGGAGTGGTAGCTCTCAGATGAAAATGGAAGACCAAGATAATGAACTAAACAAGCAATGAAATGAAATAAAAGTTAAAAGACGACTGGAATTTCCAGCTCTTGTTCACTCCATCAATCACTGAATTGCATACTGCACTCTTAGAAAGAAAATATGAGGGATAACACTAGTATCCTAAAGTTCATCAGTTCTAAAGTTCAGAGCGGGTGGGTGGAGCACAGAAGTACGGCAGGCCAGAACTGAGTTCCAAAAACTCTTTTTATTTGCACTTTTCAGTCGCAAAACACACTCTCCCAGCCACATGCATACACACACACATAAGTCATTTGGTTGGGGAGAGAGCTCTCTTCCTCTGCTCTCTCTCTCCTCATCTAGGGCGCGGTCACTGGGGAAGACACACAAACACAGGTTAACTAACATCCGGTGTAGTGATTCTGCCACTTACCTTCCCTGACTCCGCCCTCCTGTCACAGACCGACGCTTGACCACGCCCCCACTGCCACACACTAGTATCCTAAAGTTCATCAGTTCTAAAGTTCTTCAGTTTGTCTCTCAAGGGGAACTGTCAGAGTTCCTACAGATCTCTATAGAATCGTACAACCCCGATTCCAAAAAAGTTGGGACAAAGTACAAATTGTAAATAAAAACGGAATGCAATAATTTACAAATCTCAAAAACTGATATTGTATTCACAATAGAACATAGACAACATATCAAATGTCGAAAGTGAGACATTTTGAAATTTCATGCCAAATATTGGCTCATTTGAAATTTCATGACAGCAACACATCTCAAAAAAGTTGGGACAGGGGCAATAAGAGGCTGGAAAAGTTAAAGGTACAAAAAAGGAACAGCTGGAGGACCAAATTGCAACTCATCTCATCTCATCTCATCTCATTATCTCTAGCCGCTTTATCCTGTTCTACAGGGTCACAGGCAAGCTGGAGCCTATCCCAGCTGACTACGGGCGAAAGGCGGGGTACACCCTGGACAAGTCGCCAGGTCATCACAGGGCTGACACATAGACACAGACAACCATTCACACTCACATTCACACCTACGCTCAATTTAGAGTCACCAGTTAACCTAACCTGCATGTCTTTGGACTGTGGGGGAAACCAGAGCACCCGGAGGAAACCCACGCGGACACGGGGAGAACATGCAAACTCCACACAGAAAGACCCTCGCCGGCCACGGGGCTCGAACCTGGACCTTCTTGCTGTGAGGCGACAGCGCTAACCACTACACCACCGTGCCGCCCCCAAATTGCAACTCATTAGGTCAATTGGCAATAGGTCATTAACATGACTGGGTATAAAAAGAGCATCTTGGAGTGGCAGCGGCTCTCAGAAGTAAAGATGGGAAGAGGATCACCAATCCCCCTAATTCTGCACCGACAAATAGTGGAGCAATATCAGAAAGGAGTTCGACAGTGTAAAATTGCAAAGAGTTTGAACATATCATCATCTACAGTGCATAATATCATCAAAAGATTCAGAGAATCTGGAAGAATCTCTGTGCGTAAGGGTCAAGGCCGGAAAACCATACCGGGTGCCCGTGATCTTCGGGCCCTTAGACGGCACTGCATCACATACAGGCATGCTTCTGTATTGGAAATCACAAAATGGGCTCAGGAATATTTCCAGAGAACATTATCTGTGAACACAATTCACCGTGCCATCCGCCGTTGCCAGCTAAAACTCTATAGTTCAAAGAAGAAGCCATATCTAAACATGATCCAGAAGCGCAGACGTCTTCTCTGGGCCAAGGCTCATTTAAAATGGACTGTGGCAAAGTGGAAAACTGTTCTGTGGTCAGACGAATCGAAATTTGAAGTTCTTTATGGAAATCAGGGACGCCGTGTCATTCAGACTAAAGAGGAGAAGGACGACCCAAGTTGTTATCAGCGCTCAGTTCAGAAGCCTGCATCTCTGATGGTATGGGGTTGCATTAGTGCGTGTGGCATAGGCAGCTTACACATCTGGAAAGACACCATCAATGCTGAAAGGAATATCCAGGTTCTAGAGCAACATATGCTCCCGTCCAGACGACGTCTCTTTCAGGGAAGACCTTGCATTTTCCAACATGACAATGCCAAACCACATACTGCATCAATTACAGCATCATGGCTGCGTAGAAGAAGGGTCCGGGTACTGAACTGGCCAGCCTGCAGTCCAGATCTTTCACCCATAGAAAACATTTGGCGCATCATAAAACGGAAGATACGACAAAAAAGACCTAAGACAGTTGAGCAACTAGAATCCTACATTAGACAAGAATGGGTTAACATTCCTCTCCCTAAACTTGAGCAACTTGTCTCCTCAGTCCCCAGACGTTTACAGACTGTTGTAAAGAGAAAAGGGGATGTCTCACAGTGGGAAACATGGCCTTGTCCCAACTTTTTTGAGATGTGTTGTTGTCATGAAATTTAAAATCACCTAATTTTTCTCTTTAAATGATACATTTTCTCAGTTTAAACATTTGATATGTCATCTATGTTCTATTCTGAATAAAATATGGAATTTTGAAACTTCCACATCATTGCATTCTGTTTTTATTTACAATTTGTACTTTGTCCCAACTTTTTTGGAATCGGGGTTGTATAAATAGTAACCATTAACTTACCATGTTTTTATTAACCTACTTAATGCGCAATTTGAAATTGTGAAACATCCATCTAGCCATTATCTGTAACTGCTTATCCTGTGCAGGGTCGTGGTCAAGCTGGAGCCTATCCTAGGTGACTATGGGTGAGAGGTGGCGTTCACCCTGGACAAGTTGCCAGGTCATCACAGGGCTGACACATAGGTGGGGTTTACATTAGACCGTATCAGCGGATCATCAGATTAATGTTTTTAAAACGATTAACATGCACACAGCAACACCAATACACGATTCGCCTGCACACAGCAACGCCAATACATGGATACGCTCGGCTCCGCAGGCATCTTGCCCTCCAAATCACTCCGCCCTGAACAGCGAGTGCCCTCTGGAGGGTGCGCACTCCGGCCCTGTGCAGCTCACAGAGCGTGCGAGTGAAGCGCACGAGCAGTGATTTGGGACTGAGCCACTGTGTGTGTGATCTCAGTGCATGTCGGGCATGCGCATCACTTACCACTTGCAAGTGGAAGGATGGCAAGCCTAAAGACCATCATAACTACACAATGGGCAGTATTTGCATCAGTATTTGCAGTATTTTCATACTTTTATACTCTTTAATGAAAGGTGATACAAGGAGGAAGTCCGCGCCGTTTTTCAGCAGTCGCGTCACATGACCAACGCCAGCGAATCAGGAAGGTGGATGTCACAGTGACGTTGTCCAATGACGACGCCAGCTAGAGCTCAGCACAGCGTATCCGCGTATTCTCAATGTTTACACAGCACCGGATCAGACATGATCTAGATTGAATACGTGGATGCTGGCGGATTCCCGTTTCCCGGCGTTTCCAGGCGTTTTAATGTAAACGGACAGTGCATCCGCGAAGAAAACGAGACAGATACGGTCTAATGTAAACTTGGCCATAGACACAGACAACCATTCACACTCACATTCACACCTACAGTCAATTTAGAGTCACCAGTTAACCTAACCTGCATGTCTTTGGACTGTGGGGGAAACCGGAGCACCCGGAGGAAACCCACACGGGCACGGAGAGAACATGCAAACTCCACACAGAAAGGCCCCCGTCAGCCATTGGGCTCAAACCTAGAACTTTCTTGCTGTGAGACAACAGTGCTCACCACTACACCACCGTGCTGTCCCCATCCAATATCTACTCCACTTATTCATCAAGGTCACAGGGGAAGCTGGAGCCAGTCCCAGCTGGAAGGATTCACCCTGGGCAGGTCACCAATCTATCACAGGGCTACACAGAAATGAACAACCATCACACTCACATTCACACCTATGGGGGATTTAGAGTAGCTCGTTGATCTAATCTGCATGTCTTTGGACTGTGGGAGGAAACCAGAGCACCCTGAGGAAACCATGCAGGCATGAGGAGAACATGCAAACTCCACACAGAAAGCTCCAGTTAGCTGCAAGCACTCTGTAAGAGCTATCACAAGAGGAGAAAACCCAGATTTAATCACATAACATCACTCAGTGGAAACACAGACCTTTTGCAATCATATTTTGTCAACATTTTTAAAATATTGCTTGTCTTTTGCACAAAACTGCAGTGGAACCCTGCCTAGTGTTTTCATTTTCAAAATGGTTCCAAGCTGTAAATCTTCAGAAAGTTGGGAAATATCTCAAGAACTTGAACAAACACCTCCATCAGGAGGATCACCAACCAGGAAATGAACGCTTCAGTGAACTTAAGATCTCCCATCTCAAGATGGGAAAGGCTATTTCTATCAATGTGGTAAACACTCTTACATCACAGGTTCTTAACTCGAGTCCTCAAAACTTTCTATCTATACTACTAAAGGAAACTCGTCTGTCTCTCTGTCTGTTCATCGATGCCAATCAACACGGCTGGACGCACATACTCCATATTTTACACATAGATTGGTGACACCCCAGAGGAGCCCACGACAACATCTACGATTTTCCAAATCATGGGATTAGTGCTAATCCAACACACTATTCATTTCCCATGGGCTACATGCTCTGCGCACAGCCTCTACAGGGAATCCTCTCCCCCAATCACCTAGGAGTTTTGATTGTACGGGACCTCGCAATCAGTACTCCTCACAGGAGACTTCTGCTAGGGCCGAGTTTACATCTCCTCAGTGACGGGCAGTAACTACTATGTCCCCTCTCTTCCACAGGCAATTACTGCTAGTCTTAAACAATTTGATGATCCAACTGATCAGCTTTATTAATTATTAAGGCTGTTATGCATTAGGTATGCAAAGCATCAGGAAGTCCTGAGTGCTGGGGAGGATGATGATAATAATAATAAACTAAATTTATAGTGGGGCGGCATGGTGGTGTAGTGGTTAGCACTGTCGCCTCACAGCAAGAAGGTTCTGGGTTCGAGCCCAGCGGCTGGCGAGGGCCTTTCTGTGTGGAGTTTGCATGTTGTCCACGTGGGTTTCCTCCGGGTGCTCTGGTTTCCCCCACAGTCCAAAGACATGCAGGTTAGGTTAACTGGTGACTCTAAATTGACCGTAAGTGTGAATGGTTGTCTATTACCCCTTTTCCACCAAATCAGTTCCAGGGCTGGTTCGGGGCTGGTGCTGGTTCACAACTCGTTCAACTCACGAGCCAGCTGAGAACCAGTTTGCTTTTCCATAGCTCGTGGTGCTAAGGGAAGCCACGTCATTACATCGCTGTACACGTCAGTTACGTCGTTGTATACATCAGTTACGTCGCTACATTTGCATAAACCTTGGCGCGAATATCGAAGCAAAAAACAACATGGAAGAAGCAGCAGCAGCAGCAACAACAACAACAACAATAATAATAATGGATGACTTCGCATTTGTACAGCTGCTGCTTCTCGTCGCTTAAAAATGGCGATCTTTCACGGTCTTGTTATTGTTCTTAACAACTCCACCCCCCCGATGACATAAGCGGTTCTTTCCACTGGCCCAGCAGAGAGTTGGTGCTAGCCTGGAACCGTTTTTTCTGGCCCCAGAGCCAGTTCTTTGTCAGTGGAAACAGAAAACCTGGTTCCAAACTAAGCACTGGCCCCAAACCAGCCCTGGAACTGCTTTGGTGGAAAAGGGGCATATGTGTCAGCCCTGTGATGACCTGGCGACTTGTCCAGGGTGTACCCCGCCTTTCGCCCGTAGTCAGCTGGGATAGGCTCCAGCTTGCCTGCGACCCTGTAGGACAGGATAAGCAGCTACAGATAATGGATGGATGGATGGATGGATAAATTTGTAGTTTCCTGCTAGTGAGGATCCGCAGCTGATTTGAGTGGACAGGACAACTCTTTTCCAGGCAAGCAAGTGTCCACAAGTTCTCTCCTACTCCTCCTGCCCTGTCAAGTGCAATCTGCTGCTCACCCAGGCACAAAAACCCCTCAATGACAGGGTCAAGGGACCTCACAGTTAAGAGCAAGCATGTCTGCACACAACCAGATGTAGTTGAGAACACTATTTCTGCTGGCCAGACCCTCAACCAGGGACAGTAAACATTCTCTCCAAATGCTTTTGGTCTTCTCTGGTTGTGATAAAGATTTGCCAGGATGCTCAAAAGCATTATGAAGTGCCAAAAGACCAAGCATTCTCTAGCTATTTCATTTGGATTATTTATTCAGATGTTTTAATCTATGGTAATACTGCCTAACATATATCATTAGACATCCTGGAAGTGTGAGTCTTGCTATAAACTAACAATCCCAAAAGTTATGTTTGATTCAACCACCTATGCATGGAAGTACGGAAGAAACAATCACTGGTGGAAATTTCTTCACAGAAAGAGAAAAGTCTGATCCTCAGCATGGGCACTACAAACTTATCAACTTGCCTTTAGTCTCATTAAATGTTTTCCAAAAGTGTCTGGATTTTATGCAGATTTATGCAGATTTGCCCGAGTGCTTAAGAGCATCTGACAATAAGCCATATTTTTCCTGCCAGAACTCCCAACTCGACTCCTCCATGTCTGATTCTGGTCCAATCTGTCATTGATCCAGAGAGAAAATTTGTTCACATGACTAGAGAGACTAAACCCTTCATTCAACAAAACCTTCAGGAATGTAGGTTGCCATTTTATCTCATTTTATCTTCTCTGAATGCTGGTCCTCCCAGCAGGTCATAAAGCAGGTAAAGCTCATAATCTTTTTACCTCCAGCTACTGTCACTGGATCCCCTTTGATGTTACATTTTATGAGTCCAACATGTGGCTTGCTGAGTTGTAATTTTTCATTGAATCATTCAAAATCAATAACCATCTTTTTCATTCGGGAGCTTTAGCACTGAACCTGATCACGATCTGAAACAATAGTGTTAGAGCTTGTGGTGCATTTCCATTGGAGCAAATGTAACATGGCAAGTGGAAAAAAAAAAATCAACTTGAAGTGTGATGTGCTTTATGTGAGTGACCATGGATTTATCTGGAATAAAATGGTGAATTTTCCCAAAGTTGCCACATTTGTAGACACAGATCCAAGTCCAAATCCCAACAGTGCCACATTGGTGGTTGGTGGGTCCAAGACCCAAACAAGGGTCCAAATCTAAATGGGCCACATCTGTAGCCAGGGGTACAAATCCCAATGGAAGGTCCAAATCCTAACTGGGGATCCAAATCCCAATGGAGATGAATCAAAATTCCAGTAATGCCACATCTGTGGCCAGTGGTCCAAATCCCAACAGGGGTCCAAATCCTAACTGGGCATCCAAACCCCAATGGGGTCGAGTCCAAATCCCAGTAATGCCATATCTGTAGCCAGTGGTCCAAATCCCAACAGGGGTCCAAATCCTAACTGGGCATCCAAATCCCAGTGGGGTCGAGTCCAAATTCAAGTAATGCCACATCTGTGGCCAGTGGTCCAAATCCTAACTGGGGGTCGAAATCCCAATCGGGTCGAGTCCAAATTCCAGCAATGCCACATCTGTGGCCGGGGGTCCAAATCCTAACTGGGGGTCCAAATTCCAGTAATGCCACATCTGTGGCCAGTGGTCAAATCCCAGCAGTGCCACATCTATGACCTGGGTCTCAATAGGGTTCCAAATCCCGATGATGCTATATATCCAAGAGAACAAAATTAACCCAAAATTGGTGGTTGGAATATCATTACACTTTCTCCTGTCAGTAAGCTTGATAACCAATCATGTTCATGGACAGCATATCTTGAAGCAAGCACCCGAACCCCTTGTTTGGTAGCTGTCATGCAACTGCAGAGAAGGAGCTGAAAGGTGAAAATCAGCAGTGAACAAATTGGGAGAAAATTAGGTAAAATTTGCTTCATTGTTATCCTGGGAACATTTGTTGTATGTCAGGAATTCTCCCTGGATAGGACACACATTCAGGCACTCATTCACAGCTTATCCAATTACTGGCTTTTTTTTTTTTTGGGGGGGGGACCTGAGAACCTGGAGGAAGCCCATATGGACAGGGTGAAAGCATGCAAAAAAAAAAAAACAAGCAAACTGGAGGCTGAGGGTCAAAATGGGGGGAAAGCATGAAGGTTCACATCTTAGGAACCGAATATTTTCAAATGTAATTTCCTCTGTGTTTTCTATGCACTGAAATGACATGACCACACACAGTAAGTGTCCTAGACGTGTTCATAAACTTGAGTCAAAATATTCCTTTGGCCCAGTTTGGGTCAAAATGACCCATTTTAAATTCATACCCAAAGGGGAATGATGGTAACCTTAACTCAGGATGCGCTTGATTTAAAAATTGTGTTCAGGGTCATTTTTACTTTTAAGCCTAGCGGTCTTTGGGGGCTTTTTCAACAATACTTTTTCAAAATCATGATAAATTGTAGGGCGGCACGGTGGTGTAGTGGTTAGCGCTGTCGCCTCACAGCAAGAAGGTCCGGGTTCGAGCCCCGTGGCCGGCGAGGGCCTTTCTGTGTGGAGTTTGCATGTTCTCCCCGTGTCCGCGTGGGTTTCCTCCGGGTGCTCCGGTTTCCCCCACAGTCCAAAGACATGCAGGTTAGGTTAACTGGTGACTCTAAATTGAGCGTAGGTGTGAATGTGAGTGTGAATGGTTGTCTGTGTCTATGTGTCAGCCCTGTGATGACCTGGCAACTTGTCCAGGGTGTACCCCGCCTTTCGCCCGTAGTCAGCTGGGATAGGCTCCAGCTCACCTGTGACCCTGTAGAACAGGATAAAGCGGCTACAGATAATGAGATGAGATGATAAATTGTGGGTATTTTTAAAATAAATGTCACAATTGCATATTTGCACAATTGCTCAGAACAGATTGAACATTGCTGAGCTTTGAAGAGACCATGCAGTACATGCAGTGCGTGTGTGCACTTTCAGACAACACGGCCGGGCTTGTGAACAGACGAGCAGGATTTCGGCGGCTGGAGAAGAGTGTGTATGAGGTTCCGGTGGTGGTGGAGGACAGTGGGTTCCCCATCCAGAGCAGCACAGGGACGCTGAGCGTACGAGTCTGTGCTTGTGACGTCTCCGGCTCTGTCCTAAACTGCAGCACCAAAGCTTTTCTTCTGCCTCTGGGTCTCAGTCCTGGAGCTTTGCTGGCCATCCTGCTGTGTGTGATCATTCTGCTGGGTAAGATGTGTTCACGACATACACACTAGTGGCAGATTCCTAATACACCTTGCAACGCTGTCAAATCTCACTGTCCTTGTCTTTATCCTCCCTCAGTCACATGGGACACTGACAATGTGTGTAAGAAATAAATATTTGTCATTTTTATTATTTTTGATGGTGTTTCAGCAATGGAGGCGTGGCCTCTGTGCCTGCTAGGGATAATTAAGCTCACTCTTAGTGAAGGAGGCGTGGCCTTCGTGTCTGTCAGTCCCAGTGAAAGGGATTTGGCTTTTGCAGCTTTTAATCCCAGTGAAAGGGGTGTGGCCTGTGTGTCTTTCAGACCCAGTGAAATGGGTGTGGCTTGTGCCTTTCAGTTTCAATAAAGGAGGTGTGGCATGTGTCGTAGTCCTAGTCAAGGAGGCATGGCTAGTCCAAATATAGAGGATGTGCAGTCACGTGACCCGCACGTGTGTACTCCGCCATATTGGACGGCATCAGGATTGTTTACCTTGCGCGAGCGTAATGGCTCCAGGGAGTAATCCCCAAGAAAATTCGGAAAATACCCCATCTACATCGCGCGATTACTTGTCTAAGTTTGTTCAGCATCTTGAAGGTGACGTGAGGCAGCGTTACGGGGAAAAGTGTTCCAGGTTGGGGATTGCAGATCCGTACAACTTGCCGCAATCCTTGTTCAGGGAAATTCGGAGCTGCGGTGCCGGCGATTTGCCCGATCTGGCCTACCACGACATTTACAATTTTCTTGTTAATCGTGAATCGTGTTACACTGGCAAAGCCCTCAAAGCTTACAAGAGCCTGGAAGCTTATAAATATTTTGTTGCGGGATGGGTATCCCAACTATACCTCTGGAAGGTTCCGAAGAAGAATGTCTACTTGATAACCTCACGGGTAAGTGGCATTAAGACGTTTATCATAAAGAGACTATGCAGGACGTTTTATCGTAAGAATGTTCGAAATCTAAACTCAGTTCCAGATAATGACAGGGTTGTAAATATGTATGTTTTTGTCTGAAAAACAGTAAATCAGAAAGCTGCGCACGTGTGCGCAGAAGCTGTGCAAAGGTGCGCAGCTTTCTGATTTACTGTTTTCTTCTCATACTTATACTTCCTGTTTCATGGACTGTAACGGCATTTGCTCA